>NC_021166.2:18019472-18071118 GCF_000331145.2 Cicer arietinum
CCTATCTTATTTATTTATTGTTTTTACAAGTTGGTAATTAAATACATATACATGATAAAATAATCACTTTTTCATTACACTCAATATAGTATTTTTTACAGATAAATATTATTAAGTTTGTGGAGTTTGAACCCAGGAATTCTGCCTAAATCTCCTATGATAACAATTACCTTCAAAGTTTTGGACTTTATTTTTTTTATATAATTGTAGTTTAAAATGTTTTATACTATAATCGTATCACACTCAGTTCTATGTTTTAAGTTAATTTTAAAATAGTTATGAAAAAAATTAAATATTATTTTTATGATTTTATAGTTGTCATTAATTGTTAATTTAATTTTTTAACTAAATATGTGTATGTTTAAGTTAAATTCAATGTTAAGATTCCTAAAATATCTATCATTAGAAAGATCTATATTTATAGATATGGTTTAATGAATGGTAAAAAGTTTTATGTGTAGGATCATACAAATTAAATCATTATTATCAAGTATTTGAGTAATATTATGTCCAATAAAAATGTACTATCTCTTAAAAAAATTGATGAGTTGATTTTTGAAGAGTTGGTAATTGCGATCCATCAGCATTAGCAAGCACTTGCCGCTGGGTCAAAAAAAAAAAATAAATAAAATGAAGAAAACACTTGCCGTTTCTGGCTGGATTTATATTTTTTAAAGCTATTTAATTTTCATATACAAAAAACTGATTCTTTCAACGACTCGAAAGGTTATTTTTCTTAAAAAAAATAAATACTCCATTGTTCCTTAAAAAATCATAGTCCGGTACTCAAGTTTTGTTCAATATAATATAATTATATCAGAACTTTTAATAGTATATTATATATTATATTTTATATTTAATTATTTAATATTACATTTTGAATTAATTTTACCTTCACCATATCCATACTCATTAAAACTCGATACCCAATAATTTACCAAAATCACATTGCACAACAATGTTAAATATGTGTCAACTTCAGAAGAAAAAAAGGTTGGTAATATAGGTTAAGAGGCCAAAAATAGATATGTAATTTTCGAAGTTTGTTTTATTATCAAGACCTATAAAGTAGATAGTATAAAATTTGGCGATGTCAGTAAACAAGTAAAATTTAATTGTTAAAAACAATATATGTTTAATAAAATTTAGTATTAATCCTAAAAAAGATGGTATTATGGCACATATATTTGAAACACTGTTGCAGTCATATTTTCCTGTTTTGGAGGGTTGATAGTACTTTATTGAAGAAAGGAAAGTTGTGAGGTTATATTCTCGCGTCATATTTTGTCTCTAGTGTTTAGGGCCTGGTTTTCCGATTGGTTTCTCAGATTCATTCATTTTAATGATTTATAAGAATTATTTAATTTATATACACCAAAAAATTAAATCACTTTTTTACCTACACATCTAATTAAATATCACTTTTTTTTATCTATATTATACTATAATTTTAAAAGATGGCATTATAGTATCATTTGATTGGATGTTAAAGTGTAAAATAGTTTGATAAGTGAGTGCGTAAAAACCAATCTCTTAAAAAAAATATAGAGCAGCCATGTTTTATATAATAAATTATTAACGTAAATTATTTTAATAGCACTCAACTTATCAACCTTCACCGGAAAAAACCTGGAGTGATGTTGGTTATTCTTGGATCTATATATCCTATAAATTTAATATTCTTAAAAATAAATTATTTATGGAATGATGAATACGTGTCTCCAAAATGCATTTTGTGCTGATTGTAGAAGGCAATATTAAAAATACTAAAACCTACCAATTTGGTTCATTTAAAAAAGTTAAATCTGTCTCCTTTGTTATCATTGCAGACTTGTGAAGCAATAATTGCATGAGATACCCTGATTTTTTTATGTTAATAATTAGCAATGCTATATTGTTAGTTTTTTGTCTGAGGTGGGGATCAAATCCTAGACTTCCTTTCTAATCCAATCACTCACTACCATCATATCTATTTGTGAATGTGTTGCAATTTACAAGCAGCGAGCTCATAAATTCAATTGTAGCTTGCACCAATCAAACAAGTTTCACTTGGTTTTTAAAAAAAAGTAAAATAGTTCATAATTAACTGATTTAAGCTGGTAGTTTCAACATGGCATATATTCCGTTTTGTGTTTAAATCAAGTCACATTCAATTACTCGCATTTTAATGCATTTTTGCTGTAGAATTTGTGAAACTACAGTTTGGCGCTTTGGAATTGATGCACGGTATCACTGCAATCTTGCAATCTCACTTTCAAACCAAACATAAAAGTTACCACCTGATTGAAGATGTGTTTGTTTTCAAGGTGGATAATCGTTAAATGTGTGTTGAAACCAACACTCACATGCATAAATGCACGGCAATTACTATATAGACGTGAAAACAAACATGCATTGAGACTGTAGACACTTTTCTTGATTTCCCTGTAAAGATATGCCGTATTCGATAAAAATTATTTAGCTGAGAGGAATACATAAAAATAAAAATGAGATTCAGTGATTTTGTATCAAAGGTGGTTAAGATTCATGAATTTTAATATGGTGATAATTATCAAATACAAGACTGATTATCTTACTATGAATTCTGATTGGCAGGTGTTTCTTTTGTGTCTTTTAAGTGGCTGTAGCATCTGCTGGTTCAACACAGTATGTTTTGTTCTCTGCATTAGAAATTTTCCAGTTAACCGAACACTTGCGTTGTCACTCACTGTGAGTTTCAATGGTGTTAGTGCAGCCCTTTACACCCTTGCTGCCAATTCAATAGACCCTTCATCCAATGCACTTTATCTTCTTTTGAATGCTCTTGTTCCCCTTTTTGTTTGCATTGCAGCATTAATTCCAATCCTTCGCCAACCGCCTTTAGATCCTCTACCTCCTGATGCAGTTAACCGGGACTCACTCATATTTCTAATCTTGAACTTCTTAGCCATTTTCACTGGCCTTTATCTCCTCTTGTTCGGCTCATTTGCTTCTTCTGTGGCTTCCGCTCGGCTCCACTTTGCTGGAACTATTCTCCTCCTCATCCTCCCATTGTTCATTCCTGGCATTGTATATGCTCGGGCTTGGGCTCGGCGTACCATCCATTCCAGCTTTCGGGTAGAAGGATCCAGCTTCATTCTTATTCATGACGATGATCTTGAGCTGCATAAAGAACTACTTAGCCGTCACAGTAGTGTTGTCGGCAATGGAGATGCTTACAGTTACAATAGTGTTGTGGGCAACGGAGATGCTTACAGCCTGCTAAGCGACAATGGATCCATGTTTTCAAGCCAGAAGGCAGGCAATAGCGACAATTGTTGTGAGAGGATGATTGGCCAGGATCAGTTGACAATGCTAGGAGAAGATCACACAGCTGCCGTGATTGTCCGCAGGTCGGACTTTTGGCTATACTACATTACATACTTCTGTGGAGGTACAATTGGTCTTGTCTATAACAATAATCTGGGACAGATTGCTCAATCTCTGGGCCTGAGTTCAAGTACTTCTACCCTTGTTACTCTCTACGCATCCTTTTCGTTTTTCGGCCGCTTGCTTTCAGCTGGACCAGATTATATTCGCAGGTGTGTAATCTCTTCATTCTGTAATGCATTTTTTTAATGATTAGAAATCGAACTCAGTACCCCGAGGTTTACAACATTCACTCACACATACTACACACCAACCACTTTCGCTAGGCCTCGATGGTTCATTGTATAATACACATCACATAGAAGAAAATAGTTTTTTTTGCCTTTGTCTTGAACTAGAAGTGAATATTGTAAATAATATTGTAGCATTTATGATGAAATTATCTTTTGTATTGCAGCAAGTTCTACTTTGCAAGAACTGGTTGGCTCTCCATTGCACTTATACCAACACCAATGGCTTTCTTCTTGCTCGCCGCATCCGACAGTTCTCTGGCACTACATACAGGCACGGCCCTTATTGGGTTGAGTTCTGGTTTCATATTTGCAGCTGCTGTTTCAGTTACATCTGAACTGTTTGGACCCAACAGCGTGGGTGTCAATCACAACATTCTCATAACAAATATCCCAATTGGTTCGCTTCTCTACGGTTTTCTCGCTGCACTTGTTTATGATGCCAATGCAAACTCAACACCAGGAAACTTGACAACCTCTGACTCAGTAGTTTGCATGGGAAGGCAATGCTATTTCTGGACATTTGTCTGGTGGGGATGCATATCTGTCTTGGGACTAGGCTCTAGTTTCCTATTATTCTTAAGAACCAAACATGCATATGATCATTTTGAGAAACACCGTATTTCAACACAAGTTATCGTGTCTTAACTTTGTTGATGATGAGACACAATGATTGTAATGTGGCAGAATTTGTTTGGATAGTAGCAGAAGCTTTGCTTGTACAGAGGGGTAGATATGCATTTGGAGGTGGAGATATCAGAAAGCTAGAGCGATTTATTAGGTATATATTGTAGCGTTGTATCGTAGAGGAGAGTTAGCAATTCAGAAGCGAAGAGGATAAGGTTTTTGCTTGACTCTTTCACAGTGCATAGAATAAATGAAAAAATAAAATAAAGATAAATGGTTCGAGACGTTGAGGAAATATGTGCCAATAATACAGATTACAGAATGAAATGGGGTCCTTCCGGAAGTTCTGCAGCCATGATTTGGTTCAAATTAAGCAAATTACTTCTGTGCTATGGACAGAGTCTTATGCTTTGGCCTTGTTTGAAGCATGCTGAATCCAAAGATGCTGCTATCTTATGATTTTGTATACCTTTCAAAAAGATATTATCTCCAGTCCTAAATATAAGAGATGTTTGAATCAACAAAAGTTATGTATTTGCTCCAAATTTAGACCAAATACATCTTTTGTTGACCCAATTTTCTCTTACATTTAAAGAACATAGGTAGTATTTTTCAATAAAACCAAACATGAAATTTTAAAGATCTCTAAAAAATATGAGGCTCAAGTACCTGATTTTTCCCTATGTTTTCTTTTTCTTCTGATTCTTCAATGTAAAAGAAATATCAGACTTCAATAGCTCAATTAGTACATCCCCCCTACCCCTACCCCCAAAAAATAGTGAAAACAGAATATACAAGCTTCATTTGACATTATGAACCTTGAAAGGTGCTGTTTTTTGTCATGTCCCATGTTCTGTTAAGAGAATTAATTCTTATTATTCATCACTTGCTATGATTGAGGCATGTATAGATTCACAAATCACAATTGCATCCTTAGAATCTCCAAACAGAGATGCATTACTAAAATTACCCTCTGATTTCATCATCTTTATTATCTATTTAAAAAAATGAAAAATATATGTAAGAAAAAAAATAAAAAGTGTTTCTATCCTAAGCCTCAAGGGTAGATACAAAATATAGGATCTTTTATACATAGAAACAACCTCTCATATGCTAATGCCATCTTTTTTGCTGTAAACATAGTAGCAGCATATTCATGGCAAGCCTTTCCCCTCCTAGCTAGCCTCTCTGGTCCTTCCTTCACCACCATCTCAAGTGCCTCAAGCAAAGACTCTACATTAGGAGAGAACATGAAACCATACTCATCATCAACCACAAGAGTACCTTTAATGCTTGGAAACCTTGAAGCCAAAAGAGGCTTCCCACTCATCATAGCCTCCATCAAAGTAAGGTCAAGCCCTTGTGGCCTAAGTGTAGGATTAACAAAAATATCAATAGCATTATAAAATGCTCTCAACATAGAAGGACTCATTGATCCCAAAACAAGAACCTGGTTTCCT
Organism: Cicer arietinum; assembly: GCF_000331145.2. Taxonomy (NCBI): domain Eukaryota; kingdom Viridiplantae; phylum Streptophyta; class Magnoliopsida; order Fabales; family Fabaceae; genus Cicer; species Cicer arietinum. The sequence continues at coordinate 18,025,198 of NC_021166.2, forward strand.
AAATCCTTGTACCTGTTCTCCCATGGTCCTGAACCAGCAATAATCAAATACACATTAGGGTGTTTTGTGATTAGCCTAGAATATGCTTCATGAAGTAGAGGATGACCTTTGTCTTTAACTAATCTCCCAGCCACACCAAGCACCAAACTTGCATTCCTTGGAATCCTAATTTTGGTTCTAAACTCCATTCCCAATTCAACATCTTCTCCAAACTCATCCTCATCAACCCCATTAACAATTACATGAACTCTTCTTGTAGGAATCTGATAGAAATCCCTTAGCATATCACCACAACTATCACTAATAGCAACATGATGAGCATAACTTTTGAAGAATCTTATCTCATTGATTACCTTAGGAACAACACCCTCTAAGTCTTTATTGAAAAAAGGGGAAATGGGTTCATCAGGTCTTCTAGCTAAGTCCTGGAAAATGCTTGATTGCAAACTCTCAAGTGCTATTCCATGCCAAGAAACTGCAAGGTTTGAAAGGTTCCTAGCTACATAATGAGGAAGTGCAACACTTTCTGAATGAATAACATCAAAAGGTTCTTTTTTGTTCTCGTTTTCATATTGTTCCCATGCTTTATTGTATCTCCACTTGTCAAACTCACCTTCATGAAAATGGATAAAAGGGCTACCTTGTTGATTTTTTATTGAACTTTGTCCATCTTGGGGTGATGTAAATATGTGAACTTTATGGCCACGTTGAGCTAAAGCAGTGTGAAGAGTGTAAGCATGGCGTTCCATGCCACCTGGGGTTGTACCAGTAGGCCATTTTCTAGTGAAAACAGCAATTTTGAGAGGTGAAAGTGGTGATTTGTTTGGAAAAAATTGAAGCTTGTTCCATGAAAATTCAGCTAATGTAAGATCACCTGACCAAGTTTTGGTTTTTGGGGAAATAAAGGGGGTGCATATAGAAGAAGTAATAGGGGTGTGAAGAAGGAAAAGAGCTGGTATAGTGAAGAGGACAATGAAGAAAAGGGTTGTGAAGAAAATGAAATTTGAACGGGAAATGGGTTTCTTGCTCTTGTTGTTTAAGGCCATTTCCTCACTGGGTTCTGAAGATGTGGGCATATAGAAAATTTCTTCTTTTCTTTTTGTGTGTGTTGAAATTGAAAGTTAAGGGGAAATGGGTGAAGACTATTATTATGTGAGATTTGTTATATTGGGAAGGTTGGTACGCAAACACTGAAGCAAAAGTGCGTTGGGTTGGAAATTTGGAATCTTGTTTTGTTCAAAGTGTGGTCCTCACGCTTATGTTGAGCAAAAAAAGTGGACTTTTACATGCTCCCTGTAGGTGATGAGATTATTTAACATGCACAGCACAACCTAAGCGTTTCTCAATGCATATAGAATTGAAATTTTTATAATGTATTTAAATCCTGAATTCCTGGTTAAGTTTTCTTCAGCTTTTGTTAGAAAAAAATAAAATAAAAACTTGATTGTTACCGCATCTTGTACTTTTTGTAACTATTTATTTATTCGGAGAGTAAACTCCAAAATTTGTTTTTTGTCAAAAGAGTATAACTAAACACCTTTTTGTAGGCTACTTATAAAATGGACAAGCTTATCAAGTGGTCATGGTGGTGCCACACATTAAATATTATAAAAATAAATACAAAGAGGAAATAAGAAATATAATATATATATATTGCAAGTTTAAGAGAAAAAGACCGGTATAAACCAATTTTATCGAATAGTTAATAGTTTGACAGGTGTAAACCAATTTTATTATAACAGTTAATAGAAACTATTTATGATCATAATTTTATCATAAAATAATTATTCAATTAATCATTTATGTTGGTCTTAGGTGTAAAATTGTTTACACTCATTAAACTTACAAGTTCAACTACATACTATTTTTATTATTTGAGTAACACTTATTAGATAGGTAAACTTTAAATTTAATACATTCATTTATATCTTATATCACACATAGAGACGGATTTAAGGAGAAGTGAGTCTGACTTTAACTTTCTCCTCTTTAAAATATTATTTTTATATATATAAATATATAATTTATTTAATTTAAAATATATTTATATATTTTATTAATTAGGAAACAAAAAATAGACACTTTTCACTTTAGTCACGTCGCTAGTTATTCTTATTTTTATTGATCTTCAAAATATTATTACAAATGAAATGGTCTAAGCACTTTTTATTAATAAAAAAAATAGTACCCCTCTGACATTTGTTTTAATTATTTTGAACCTTTTTCATATACATTTTGATGCATACAACTTGGGGTTTTTGTTGTTGTTGTGAGAATACAACGTGCGTTTGAGTCAAAGAAATTTGCTTCTTCAAATTATGCCTATGCATTGACCCTCCCCAAATTGCATATTAAAAATGAACCTCAGCCAATCATGCATATAATTCGCCAGAGCAAGCACTCCTTCAATTTTGTCAGTGGAACCAACACAGTAAAGTCTCTAAGTTTTTTTAAAAGTTATGGGTAATTTATCAATATTCAATAATAATTAATACATAAATAAATTTATAAGTAGAACCTACAAAATTATGTTGACTCTACCTATATGATTAAATTTTATTAAATGTTGGATAAACTACTCACAATTTTTAAAAAGTAACATAGAAAAAACTTAATTTATAACTTTAAAGGAAAATAGTGCATGTTGCCTAAACTTTTTTATATGCATATACACACGTAATACTAGTGTCCGGCTGAACATATTTTAGATTTAACGTTACAACAAAAAAATATTTTTAGATTTAAAAAGAACTTTAAAATTTATATCTCTTAATATGACGTCAAAAAAATTAGATCTTTTAATTATAAAAATTAAAATGTGTTTTCTAAGAAGCGATCCAATGTTTTTCTCAAAAAAGAAAACACATATTATGTTAGGTCAATTGATAATGAAGGTTTTATAAAAAACGGTAATGTATATAAGTTTTTTATTTGGATCGCCCCTAATCATACTTGTAGAGGGACCGAACTCACACAGTAACATTATTTTTTAGGCCAAATTACATTTTTGGTCTTTTAACTTAAGTCCAGGTAACGTTTTGGTCCTTTAACTTTTTTTTTTTCCCATTTCAGTATTTTATCTTTCAAAATAATTTCAATTATACCCTTTAAGTGAGATTCCGTTAGGGCAACGTTAACAAACTCGCTCATCCGTTTTCTTTCCAGTCAACGTTCACAAATCTCTTGTTTGATATACTCATGTCCACTGATTTCCCTCATCTCCACTGAAATTGGAATATGGATTTGGGAACTGAATCTGTGGAAGAGAATGAATTGAATAACGATGGAAATGAAAATGGAACCAAGGGTGAACGAGATTCAGTTTCTGATGAGAAATTAGGGTTTCAATTTGATGGGAATTTTGCGTCCAAACCGGATCACAATGGAGTTGTTGTTGAAGTGGGTAGTGAGGAAGGTGTTAATTCCAAAGAAACACCAAAAAAAGGGGCTGGGTTGAAGAAATGGAAGAGAATTAAGAGGGATGTTGTTAGGGATCACAATTCGAGTGCTGATGATTCGAGTAAAGTGTTGAAGAGAGGGTTGTCTGGCTCTGGCAATGCTAATTTGAGTGAAAATCTGCGCGGTGTTAAGGAAAAAAACGATGGATCTTCGAATGCGTTTGGGAATGTAGTGTTTTCTGATGGATATGCTATCCGTGGTTCTAGTTCAGATTCTAGATATGCAGTTGGATCTGGTTTTGCTGTTGGGACTGATTCTGAGAATAGTGAGGATCGGAGTAGTAAGTCTTCCACAGCAGCTAGTGAGCCGAAGGTGAGGCACGATAAAAATCGTGGTAGTAGGAATACAAGTTCGAAGAATTTGGTTAACTCGGAAATCAGTGGAGATGAGTATACCAAACAAGAGATTTGTGAACGTTGACTGGAAAGGAAACGGATGAGGGAGTTTGTTAACGTTGCCCTAACGGAATCTCACTTAAAGGGTATAATTGAAATTATTTTGAAAGATAAAATACTGAAATGGAAAAAAAAAAAGTTAAAGGACCAAAACATTACCTGGACTTAAGTTAAAGGACCAAAAATGTAATTTGGCCTATTTTTTATGAACGGTGCTCTGTCTTTTGTGACTAACCCACAAAATACTTGTATATCATAAAGTCAAGGCTAAATTACATTTGTGATCCTTTAACTTAATCTCAGGTAACGTTTTAGTCCTTTATCTTTTTTTTTTTCCCGATTTAGTCCTTTATTCCTAACAATATCAAATAAAGTATGAAAATATGAGTTTATTTGAAGATTTGCGTTACGAATTTGATGAAATTTGTATTATATTGAAGAATATAATTAATTTTATGAGTTTTGATTGAATTTTTTTTTTGAATTTTTGTATAAAAAAGGATAACATTGTTGAAATTTTAAAACATAAAATATCAAATTGTCACTTAAAATTAAAATAAAGGACCAAGTCGGGAAAAAAAAAAGATAAAGGACTAAAACGTTACCTGAGATTAAGTTAAAGGACCACAAATGTAATTTAGCCTAAAGTCAAAGAGCTTTCTTAATGCTTTGATTGGATACGGAGAACAACTGAAAGGAAATAAAGTGAATTAAAAGTGACATGATATTTTAGTTGTTTGATATAAAAGAAAGTAAAAGAAAAAGAAAAAAAAAACATATTTTTCAAATGACATATATTAAAAATTCAACCTTAGAGTTATGCTTCAATCTTTTACTATTAATTTAAGAAAAATAAACACCAACAAAAATATATTATTGTCCTAATTAATTTTGTCATTAGATAATTAATGGAGGACACAAAAATGATCATCATATTTTAAAATTTAAATTATATTTTATTTGTACAATAACTACGTAACTGACATTTATATAATTAACTATCATCTAGCTGATTAAAAATACTCTACTAATTAAAAACATATATATTTTATTTTAAAAAGTATTTTATTGCATTTTATTTTTTAAAAAAAATGTATTTTATTTCAAAAAGTATTCTATTATATAGAACCACTAAAAATATTAACGGTATTTTTGTGTACAAAGGAACAAATATTTTGTTTGTAAAAATACAAAACTCCATTTGTCTTTTTGAATAAGGAATAAATAATATTACAACAAGAAAAATATTAAACTATTAAATTATATTTAATTTAATTAAAGATTATATAAATTATTTATCTTTAAAAAAAATTCGACATTTTATTTTTAGTCCTTGTAAAAAATTTACATTTTTCATTTCTTATTTATCATTGATACAAAAAATATAGAATAAATATTAAAATAATATGAGATAGATATTTATAATTGATATTTAAAAAACACATAACAAATATTTATTACGATAAATATAAAAAATCACGAACAAATATTCGTTATTGATATATAAAACATCGCTTGACAAATATTTACAAATCATGCATAAAATCAATCAAATAAATATTTATAAATGATATACATAATATATATATACACACACAAAATCACAGGATAAATAAAGAGACAAATATGTTTTATTGGTACATAAAAGAAATATAAGATAAAATATTTGTTATTAATTAAAAATTACATATGTTATTTATTCCTAAAACAATTTGTTTTCTGTCCTTATAAAAAAACTTACATTTTTCATTTATTTTTTATCATTGTTATAAAAAATATGAGACAAATATTAAAATTATGCATAATATTTATAATTGATACTTAAAAATAATAACAAATATCGAATGAATATAATAAATATTATATATATATAAGTAAATATTTTTTCAAGTGTAAACCAACCATATATAAAATATAATCGACGCGTTTATCGTGCGACAGACTTCTTGCTAATTTGGAATGAAAAAATATGTTAAATTATTAATTAAAAAAGAAAACGTGTATTAACAAAGGAAAAAGTGAGTATGCATAAAAAAAAAAGTTAGTTTTTTGTCATTTTATTGAATGAGTTTTTTAATTTCACACTTTCTTCACATCAAGTGGGGGTGAGAATAGGTTAGACCAAGTCAGGCTTTGAAAAACCTCTGGGTTTGGCCTACGATTAATTTTTTAGGCCTACGGCCTATCATAGGTTTTTTTTTTTCCGGCCTAGTCTGATCTTTTTAAAAGTCTGACCTGGTCTGGAAGTCTATTTAAAAGCCTTATTTATATTAAAACATTTAAATGTTCTAATCATACCGCATGTTCTTCACATACCAATATCAATGTACATATCTATATATATTAAACAAAAAATAAATTTTCTAACAAATTAATTTAAAAAAAAATCTGAAGCAAACATCATTTAAACCCTAAAATATAATTCTTGATTTCAAATAATATATTTTTTTTTTTCTGAAACAAACACAACTTTATTACCTCTCAAACAAATATGGAATAACTACTGAGTTATTGAGTAATTGAATGGCTACCGAATATGGAACGACTATCAAATATGGAATGACTACCAAATATGGAATGACTACTGGGTGATTGTCTAATTGATAAAATTTAAAATAAAAAATAATATTATTAATATAATATTAAAAAATAATTAAATATATATATGTCGGCTTGTCAGACCTAATAAGCTTATTTATAAGTCTGAGTTTGACCTATTTAAATAAATAGGCTTTAAGAATAGCTTGAGCATAACATTTTTAATAAATAGGTCAGACCAAGTCAAACCATAAGTAGGTCAGACCATATGCTCCTGTCGGACGGCCTAATCTATTCTCATCCCTAAGAGCAACAGAGATAAAGTTTTTGAACGTGTGGCCCACTTAATCAAACATTTTTTTTCTCTCTAAAATAACATCCAAACAAGAGAAACACGTTTTTCCATAAACTTTCCATCCTTCATTATTTCCATTCATTCACTTGCATTAGAACAAACAAAGTGTAAGAAACCATATGAATTTTGAATTTAAGGATCTCTTTTAGTCTTGTTTGGTCGATTTGCAATGTACATGCATGATTTGACGCCTTTATATTTTGGGTCTATTCCCCACTTTTTTTGGTACAAATTCTGTACATTTTTATTTTATTCTATATATTAAATTTAACTAAGGTTGTGTTTTGTAAAAACGTAGCGCATGAGCACCCAGGAAGCGATCAAACATAAGATAAAATTAAACTAATATATCAAATTTAGCTGCACAAATATTCACAATAATTTTTACATAGTTATATAAAGTATAAATTAAAGCGCAATAAAAACTTAAAAACTTACGATAATTATTTAAAAAAATTGAGTTAACAATAGTTTAAATAGTTAAATTTATTTCAATCTAACTTTATACTACTAAATAAACTACCAATGTTTTTTTAACGCGAACAACTGAATTACGTATAAAATACTCATCGTTTAACACAACAAGAATTCATTAAATTTGCGAGGGTAAAAAACTCTCACAAAGGAGGGGAAGCAGCCACAAATGAGACATTTGAAACATTTGTGGCGGCCTTAGATAACTATAAATAAGGTGGTCACAAACCTTTGTGGCGGTCAAAACGGTTACAAATTTTGAAATTTTCATTGCCATTTGTGAGGACAGATGCCGCCACAAAGTCCTCCTTTTGTGAGGGCTTAGGCCGCCACAAATGCCTCCTTTTGTGAGGACTTAGACCGTCATAAAGGTTAAAGCTGAATTTTAAAATTAAGCTTTTATGGGGCTCAGGCCGTCACAAATGTCTCCATTTGTGAGGGCTTAGACCGCCACAAAGGATGAAACATATTAAAAAATAAATATTTTGTGAGGGTTTAGGCCGCCACAAATATTTTCAGTTTATTAAAAAAATAATTTTATTAAATTCGAAATTAATATTAAAAATTGATATTATATATAATAAATTAATATCAATATAAATTTAAAATATAATATTACAATTTAATTAAAATATTTAAATTTAAATTAAATATATTATATATAATAAACTAATATCAATATAAATTAAAATTTTAAATGTAAAATATAATATTACAATTTAATTAAAATTAAAATAACTATTATATATAAAAATATAATATTAATATTAATTAAAGTAATTACTACCTAACCAAATAAAACATTCTAAAATTAACAAATCATGTCTTACAAACCAAAATTGAGAAAATCTTCAACCTTGTTAGCAAAACGTTGTTTAAGATCCTTCCCTACAAGAAAATTCCTATCGTACATCCAACTATGGTCTATATCCATATATGTGTGTGTGTGTGTGTGTATATATATATATCCAAAAAAATGAGGAATAAAATGAGGAAAATGGTTGTGTTGTGAGCAAAGAGAGTGTGAGAATAAAAGTCAATGATTTTTTCAATTATGATATACTTTATGTCAATTAGGGGAGTATTTGCAAATAATATAATAAATTATTATCAAGACTATAATTATATAAACCAAAATAAAATTTTAAATGATGTTTAATGAAATTTTTCATAGAATAACTCCTTATATATAAACAAAAATAGAGACTGTTAAATTATATAATTTTTTTGTACGAACTCAACTACAACTCTTTTTAATAACTAACAACAAATATTAATGTCATCAATTTTAATAATGTTTTTTTTTTAAAAAAAATAGTTATATAAAAATCAATAGGTTTTACATGTGTTTCAAATTTCTATTTATCATATATTATGTAAACAACATAATTTCTATTTTTTTTTAAACAAATTTATAATAACATTTCGAATGACGAGCTTTTTATATATTTTAAAAATAATATAAATATATTTATAATATCACATATTTTACTAATCTATATTTAAAATGTATAAAATACTAACTTGATGTCGGGTAGTGTCTGACTTGAAGCTTTCACAGAGTTGAGAACTCTTCGAAGTAAACACAATATCACCACTGTCAAAATAAAAATTCAATAATATTCATTAAATAAATAACTTCAAATCAAAAGTAAAATTAAAAAACTAAATATATAATATAAACTTACCAAAATTCAAGATAGTAAATAAAAAAACTTGGAGAAATAATTTTTGTAGAAAGAAAGTGGAGAGAAAATTTAGAAAGAAAGTTTAGAGAGAAAGTAGAAGTGAAAAATGATAAGAGGAGTGAAGTGATATTTATAGAAAATTATTGATCTTTTGTGGCGGCCAAAACAGCCAAAAAATCCAACGATACAATGGGCATTTGTGACTACTTTAACGGCCAGAAAATAAGAAATTTGTGGCGGCCTTTGCAGCCACAAAGTGCAACCGACCAATGATTTTGTGGCGGTCTGGGCGACCACAAATGGCTTGCCTTTGTGGCGGCCTTTACCCTCACAAAGGGTTGATTTTGTGGTTGAACAAGCACTCACAAATGACTCCAATTTCAGCTGAACCATTTGAAATTTTGTATTTGTGAGGATTTTTTCGGTCACTAATTTGTGAGAGTTTTTTCGACCACAAAATGAGTGTTTTCTTGTAGTGTTAATTTAGTTATGTGTCTTATAACTTTTATTATTAACAAAACTCTTTATAACTACTTTAAAGACTAAAAGTTATAAAGTAAGATGAATGAATTTATCAATCGCGTTATAATTTTTTAACTTTTATATTTTTACTATTTTTGACAAATAAATTCATTTAAATAACCAAATATATATTATTGGAGTAACTATATATAAAAACATATTTATTTACAAAAATTAATTTTGTTTGGGCAGCAAGTGTTACCATGATAACACTAGACTTCGTCATTGTGTATAAGAGATAATTAATTGATGTTGTAAAAGAAAAAAGATAAATTAATTGATACTGAATGAATGATTAGATGAAATTTAAAGTGTTCGATAAATTAGTGACTGTTTTAATTGATATAAATAAAATAATATAAAAAGATATTTTTAATTAATATTTTAAACACTTCAATTAAGATAGATAATGAGAATAAAAATAAATAAATAAATCTATCAAGAATAATGAGAGTAAAAAATGATACAATATAACTTAAATGTTACTCAATGAAAATATTTATATGTTTGTGAAGTGAAAAGCTTAAGTGTGTGTTTGATTCCATGTTAAGCACCACTTAACACACATTCAAATGTCAAACACAATTCCAATAAGTTTTGAAGATGTTTAGGTCTCATTTTATAAGTGATTCACATTGATTTTGCTTGAGGCAACATTTCCTAAGTTTTGTGTTCTCATGTAATTGATTCCATAGCAAATCAATGCGATTTAACTTATGTTTGGTTTGATGGTGGAAGTAATAAATCATAAAGAAACATTTTGATTTTACAAAAATTATATCTACAAATTTTATAAAATCACGGTAGTTGAACATGATTTTATAAATTAATACAAAATCAAATATTCACTTATTAGCTTTCCCCATTCAACAAAATGGTTTTTTTGTATAGGTTATACAAGAAGGAGGAATTGCACTTCAAAAGCACATTTATTTTGTTTGCTTATTGCACAAACCCGTAAACTTCAAAGACTTTTTTTGACAAGCTTTTAACTTAAATGACAAAAATGTAATAAGTTTTCGGTTTTATATCTAAGCTGAAAAGAGTTTGTTAATTAATTTAATAAGTATTTCTTCAAAAAAAATTTAAAAAAAATTACCTCCCTGTCTGTTTATAAACATTCATTTTATTTTATTTTATATATATTAAGAAAAGTTATTTGTGTGATTATGTGTATATTTTATTTATGATCATTATTAAATTATCTTTTGTCATAAATGTGTTAAATGTTGATTTTTTATTTTTTTAATCTTTCATGACAAGTTAATGCTTTTAACAAATAATGTATTTAGAAAAAGAGCATAAATGCATGCGGTAATTGCAAAGGAACTTATATTTATGGACATTTTTTTAAAAAGAGTCTGAAATTAATTTTATCAAAATCAATTATCAATATTAAAAGTATAAACACATGCTAAATCGCAATGTATGCTTATTGCTTAATAATAGTATCTAATGTAGCTGAAGTTTTTTTCACACTCTCAATCTCATTCTCAAATCTCAAGCTTTGCATACAACTTTGAGTAAATATTATGTTATAATGCAATATCACTTGATTTATAAATCACATGGAAAGGCTTTATGATGAAGAATAAACACCAACTTTACATATTAGACAAAAGACATTTTTTATTTTTTTTATAGGTCAATGCTATTGGTAAATTTGTTAGTGGTGAAAATAAAATGTTAATAACATAGATCAAACATCTGACTTCTTTCTCGATATTCATTTGATATCTTTTAACTCACTAACCGAAGACTTGTTTCACATCACAAGCATATAATGCATACATTGTGACAGATGTCCAATATTTTGGAGCAATAATAATGAGTCCAAAACTTCTAATATTAAAAAGATAAAATATATTTTATATTTATTTTATTATATCATAGATACCTCACATTTATAAAGAGGCTCGTCAACATAATTGTTGGCTGAATGCAATGCAAGATGAATTATATACTCTTGAAAAGAATGATACTTGGATTCTTGTTGACTTTTCTTTCAATGTTAAGCTTAAAGTACTAGTCAAATATTAGTTTAAAGTAGAGAAATAAGATTTCTTTGACACACTTTTGTCGAGTGGTTAAGTTGATTACAATTTGGATTGTGTTAGCCATTGCCTAAGTTTCCAAGTGATTTTTACACCAAATGGAGGTCAACAATGACTTCCTTCATGAGGAGTTTAAAGAAGAGATGTACATGTTAGTTCCTTAAGATATTTCATGGGGTCTTTTTTTTTAATACCTTCTTTTTGAAAAAAAAAACACCAAAATACCCCCATTTGAAAAAAATATACCAAAATGTCCATTTTTTTAAAAATCAAGTAGGAAGTCGTCATTTGGAACTCGGGCTTCCTTAAGGAAGTCGCCATTCCAAATGGCGACTTGTAAGTAAAAAAAAAAAAAAGGGGGATTTTGGTATATATTTCATGGGGTCTTTTTTTTTAATACCTTCTTTTTGAAAAAAAAAACACCAAAATACCCCCATTTGAAAAAAATATACCAAAATGTCCATTTTTTTAAAAATCAAGTAGGAAGTCGTCATTTGGAACTCGGGCTTCCTTAAGGAAGTCGCCATTCCAAATGGCGACTTGTAAGTAAAAAAAAAAAAATGGGGCATTTTGGTATATTTTTTTCAAATGGGGTATTTTAGTGTTTTTTTTTCAAAAAGAGGGTATTGTAAAAAAAAAACCTATTTCATGCTCTAAACCCCACCACGTGTCCAAGTCGTTGAAGTCTCTATATGGGCTGAAGTAGGCCATCAAGAAATTATATCAACATTAATACTCTATACAATAGTTCTAATAAAATCAAGAAATTCCTTCATCTGTTTCATAATATAAATTAAAAAATTAATAAAAAATTGATATATGTAATTTAATATATATCTATTTTCTTTAATTAATTTTTACTTATATTATGAAATGAAAGAGTAGTATTACCATTATATGTGAATAAAAAGAATGTGCAAAAATATAACTAATATTACATTTCTGAGCGAAAAAGAAAATATTGCATTTCTGAAAATTAATACTAACCATTATTATTATTACTAGAAAGTAGAGAAACAGTGAGAGTGTGTGTGTTTGATGTAGTAGGCCTTTTGTGTTCCAACCATGGCTGTGTTCCTTCAAACACATTACCCTCTCTCTCTACATTCACAGCGTTACTCTTTTCTCTTCCCAAATCGAAACCCTAACTCTAATTTCTCCCTTCTATTCCTCCCCACTCCTCCCGATTACCAATTACAATTCTCCAATGACCGGAGTCTTAAACACCGTTCACCGGCGTCACTCATCTCCGCCTCCCGCCGGGAACCCTCAGAAACAACACTGCACAAGTTGCCCCAGGCTCTCGTGCGCCTTGCCTTCTCCGCCGCTCTGTTTCTCTGTTGCGGCATCCGCGCTTGTTCGGCCTCTTCGCCGCCTTTAACCGCCGTGGTTCAGCAAGAAAAAACTATTCAAGGTTTCCAACTTTTTTTATTCGATGATTCCGTAACTTTCTAGTTTTAGGACAAACACCACACACTGATAAGACACCGGTAGTAATGTAAGAAAATAGAATTGATTGAATGTATTCATATATCTGTTGTTACACAGTGCATGTTAGACATTTGATACATTTTAGTTCAAAGTGTAGGTGCTACATAGATTCCAATGCAATTTGAAATTTGTGTTAATTTTTAACGGTTTTCCTTATAATATTGTAAATTTTATTATCTGGTAAGGAAAGTTAAATCGAATTTGCTACTGTTAAATAACGTTGCTGTCACAGAAATCAGAAAATTGTGATTTATGTGTTTATGCTTTATTTATATGTTTGCAGATGATAATGATCCAAGGAAATATGAGGACAATGATAATGTAGTAGATAAGGAATTAGAAGCATCATTTAATGCTTGGAAGTCTAAAACGTATGCACTGACTGTTCCTTTGAAAATTGTTGCTTTGCGTGGCTCTATTCCTCCTTCATGGGTCAAGGTTTGTCACACACATTGCTTAACTTGTTTTGTGTGGTCAATTAAATGTATCTATTGTTGATTACAATTTGTTATGTTATCTTTCCTATCTGAATTTTTGTTGTTTGCTTGAAAATTCTCTAAAACTCTAATTAATGTCTTGCTGTTATAAACTCGTTTTTAGTTATCAATTAGCGGTTCATTTTCTGAAAGCGTGCTAGTTCATACTGGAAGTTTTTTAATTCTGCCATGCCATTTTTATGCAACTTATAGTTGATAATAGATTTTCAGTAAGTTATGTTAATAGTTTTCATGTGAATTTTTCTTCGCTTTTAGGACTTCATAAATTCTCAAGGGAAGAGAATGCAGTTCAATGTGAAGTATTATGCAAGTCTTGAGAGGATCTTCTCTGATTTATCTATTCCCTTTACCAAAGGAAATATTGGCCCAACATCTGCTTTGGCGGCTGATATTGTCGGTATTGGTGATTCGTGGCTCAAATTTGCCATTAAAAAAGCTATAATTGAGCCAATACAAGATGTAGAAGATCAAGAGTGGTTTAAAAGCTTAGCTGAAAAATGGAAGGTAACATTATATTTTTATTTGTATTTCTTCTCCTTGGAAATTGTCTCAGGATTGGTTTTATTCTTCTTCTATTATGAAAACATTGTATTTTCTGAGTATGTGTGTTAGATTTTGATGCAATTTTGATGCAACATTCATGAGTATGTGTGTTAGATTTTTTTTATGAAAAACAAATACGGGAAAACAAAGACATCATAGTTGTTTGTGTCCTTGTGTGCTCTTGGTTAAAGTTAGATATTTGTAATTTTGTGTGTATGACAATTTTAAATGAATGTTATTCACAACGATCTCTTGCTTACATGGTAAAGTGACATCAACATACCTGCTTCTTTTCACAGAAGCATAGTTTTACTGAATGAACATGCTAGCAAAATTAAATGAATTTTATTTCGGAAGATTATAAGCATAGCATTAGCATCACAGTAGGAACGTGTGTGTGTGTGTAATATATATACTATCATTGGTTCATGTTCCACATGCCGATTAATTGTAGCATATTCAGTGGTTAGTTATTGTCCTTTAGGAATGTCCGGTGATAGTATAACATTATGTTCCCTGACAAAGCTCCAGGTATATCTGCGCAGGAACTGTGAGGGAGAAATGGATCCTAAAGGTGATATATGGGCTGCCCCATATCGATGGGGCTGCATTGTAATAGCATACAAGACCAATAGTTTTCAAAAGCACAAGTTGGCTCCAATAGAGGTATGGTGTGTTGTTTTCTAATAGACCCTGTAAAACTCTGGTAAAGCATTTATTAGAGTATCTAAACTGGAATTGCAGGACTGGGCAGATTTGTGGAGGCCTGATCTTGCAGGGAGGATTTCCATGGTGGATTGTCCTAGAGAAGTTATTGGTGCAGTCTTAAAGTATATGGGGGCTTCTTATAATGCAAATAACATCAATTTGGAAGTTAATGGTGGGAGAGATGGTGTTAAACATAATCTGGCTTTGCTTTCAAAACAGGTACTGTTACAAAATTACCTCTCAACTGTTGCTGTTGCTTTTGATTTGAATAGAGGAGCAAAGCCATACAAATTTAGTTGACAGAAAATAGTATTTTCCATTTTGTTTTTCCAGATTATAAATATGAGTTAACTATACTTTTATGTATTCCTAGGTTCGACTCTTCGATAGTGAAAACTATCTAAAGGCTTTTGGAGTTGGAGATGTGTGGGTAGCTGTTGGATGGAGTAGCGATATTATTCCTGTTGCCAAGCGCATGTCTAACGTTGCAGTTATTGTTCCAAAGTCTGGAGCTAGTTTATGGGCAGATCTTTGGGTATGCTTCTCATTGCTGTCTTGTTTTAGCGGGTTTGTATGCGGAATGAAATAATATAAAGCCACCCTAGTAACTGGAAATTGTTAATGAAATATTTAAATGGGTTTCAGATATACCTATTTATTGATAAATAGTCATGAATTTATCTCTTCATAGACGCTAGAAATTGACCTTTTTCCACCATTTTTCGCTTTTGGTTTGGTTTTCCCTAGGCAATTCCTGCTGCCTCTATGATTCAAACGAATCAAATTGGTGGGCGCATCAGAGGACCATCCCCATTAATTCATCAGTGGGTAGAGTTTTGTCTGCAATCTGCAAGGGCGTTGCCCTTTAAGCAGGAAGTGATCCCAGGTGCCTCCCCCCTTCTTCTTCAAGGTCATTCCGCCAATGTGCCACTGGAGTTAACCAAAGGTAGGCCGAAGCTAAATACCAATCTCGTTGATGGAGCACCACCTCATGACATTCTAGAGAAGTGTGAGTTTCTTGAGCCATTATCTAATTCAGCAATGTCAGATTACCACTGGTTGCTTGCTTCAATCCAGGAACCTGGCTATGGATTGATACACAAAATGCGTCAGTATATCTCATCAGTGGTTACATCTTTTGGGTCATTTAGTTCAAAGCTTACTTGAATAAAGAGTTATTGGGCTGTCGAGTACATAACAAGGATCTGTGATTTTATGATCTGTATGACCAGAAACTTCAAAGGTTTCTCGATGTTGTTTTAACACTTGTGGAGGTAGATTTTCAAGACTATCGGGGCTGTGAACCTATCGTCAGGCAACAATAATTTAATAATGCTGGAGCTGTATGAGTTAACTGCTGATTCTGTCCTCCATATTGTTGAGAGAAACTTCAAAATTCTCTGCAAAATTCATCTGAAAATGTGATTTATGTGTTAGTAGGAAAAGTAATTTTTTTCCCTGTATTCGTGGCTCCTTGAGGGGAGTTATACTTATTGTTTGTACAAATCATGAAACAAATATTGGACAAGTTCTTAAAGCTGAGTAAATGGGGTGATTCTTGATGCTAATCAACTTGGCTTGTTGATACCGTCTTTAGTCTTGCCCTCGTCTCCATTGAGCAACGACGGCCGGAAAACCTTGCACTGCTTTAGCTCTTTTATAGTGCTGATAAAAATTAAACTTGATATCCATAATTGATTGATTGGTGAGTTAAGAGAGGATGAAAAAAATTTAAGCAAATCCATAATACTAAAATAACTCTACTAATTTATTTTTATGGATAAATTTTTATTTTCATTATGTATATTTTAGGATAGTTATCTTAAACTTAAAATTTTTGTAGTATTATTTAATATACAATAATGTAAATAAATTTTTTGCAATTTTAATTATGATTATGGAATATATTTTATTGTCATAACACAATTTTGTTAAATTTTTCATGTTTTCGAACATCAATTGTCGTTTACATCTTTTTATGTAATTTTCACAATTTTAAATTGTTTGATCTCTTAATAAAATATATTGATAAATAATCAATTCTTTTACTAAATTTTAATTCTACAATATTCAAAAAAAATTATATACCTTTGAACTTAAGCTCTAACATGTTTATATCTTATAACGTATATATTTTAAAAGATGGTTTTTCACTCAAAATTAACACTTTTAAAAATCAGATTAATTTGATGGTTAAACTTGCACAGCATGAAAACATACATTAGTAATATAGAAAACATACATTAGTAATATATTAATAAATAAATAAATCAATAATTTCACTTGCAATAAAATAATGTAAAAAAACAGAGTACTCAAGAATATTATCAATTAATATTGTTATCTATCTTGAACAAACTAATTAGTTGAAATGTGACTCGAGAAGAAAAAAATTTAAATAAACGTGAAACTTTTACATAATGGTTATTACAATAACAGTGGAGTATCTGTTTTCTAGCTTTCACCGTCACGATGTATATATGAACAAAATAATTGATATGAACTATATATATTGTTAAGCCATTTCCTCGGCCAGCTGTGTCGTTTAAATGTTTCAGCCTCTTTCAATATAAAAAATAATTACTACAATATTTCTCTAAAACACACCCCAATGTCTGATAATGGTAAGGAACCTTTGTTCAGTGGCAAATTTGGTGTGTTACTAATTGCCATGGGTTCAGCTAGTTTTGTGGTAACATTGTACCATGTCATAGTCATTTGCTGCCAAAACTCGACCGAACAACCTGCGGCACAAACGGCGAGCGTCGAAGAGGGAAGTTTAGTTTCTCATGAGATTCCATCACACAAGTATGAGAAGAAAAATAATGATGATGATTGTGTGACTTGTGCTGTGTGCTTGGGAGAGTTTGAGGAGGGTGAGGAGTTGAGGACTATGCCTTCTTGTATGCACTCTTTTCACGTACCATGCATAGATATGTGGCTCATTTCACATCTCAATTGCCCTGTTTGCCGCGCTGATGCCACGCCCTCTCCCGTGAATGTTGTTGTTGATCATAGCATAGATATGGTGCAAATACTTGTCACTCACAACGAGTTGCAAAGTGGGTTACCGTGACCCTCATTTTCTTTTTCTACCAAGTTTTTTTTACCTATAGTAGACTTCTCTGTATATCTTTGCGGTTTAGATCATTTATTAGCAAGAATTCTGATTTTTTTTACACTGCATTGAGTTACCTCTCAAATAAGAGAGTCGTCTTGCCAACTCTTCAAACACCCATGTTTAGTAATAATGTAATTACTTTATAATAAAATAAATTATCACGATATTTTTTTAGATTTAACTATCTGGTTTCCAAGGGAAATGAACGATGATAATTCAATATTCAATCTTGTGTTGTGTGCTTGGGAGGTAAATAAAGTATGTCCAAGAATTGTTTCGGACATGCCTCGACCTCGGATTCTTCAAAACTATTGATGCTAAACTAAAATTTATTAACCACTTGAGCACAGTTAATTAATAAATTATCATGTCATTGGGAGGAAAAATAATTCATGAGCCCCCCAAACAACACATTCCATTGCGAGAAAAAATATTCACACCATATGAATAATCTTCACTGTTGATTTCCTACCTATTATCCCTCAAACTTATTGGCTGAGATCTATCAAGAGTGAGTAATTCTTTTACCCAAAGTTAAAAATTTCTCATAAAATCATTGCATTTGTAGTTTTAATCTTTTCTGGTTATAACTATATTTTAAGTGCAAAGTATCAAACAACTTTGTGAATGTTTAATTTGTAATGTAAAATCCAAAGACCTTACTTATAAGGTCTAAGTCCAAATCTACTAGAGTCGACCATTTTGTTGGTATCTGAAGTTTTAATTGTAAGTAAAGTTAAAAATAACCTTAACTAGTCATTGAGAAACCAGACATAAAAACAGGAAGTTGAATGTGTGGAAAGCATGGCAACATAAACAACCAACATTCCAAAAAAAGTGTACCAAGAGACAGATTTCACCAAATAATGCTCAAGAGGGATGATACTTAACATACTCTATATAAAGAGAAGGGTAACAAATTTCAAAACAAAAATGTCTTGCAACACCGATATTTTGGATTACAAACAAACTTCTCATGGTCGCTATTTTTTGTCTTCCTTTTCTGCCTCAGCAGCTCTCTTTAGTCGGGCACCAAAATGGCGTTGATTAGTTCGTTCAAGACGAAGTTTATAATACGCTTTGAATGCCTTCATTTCATCTGTAACCTTAACAAGCTCAACAGATGGCTTCTCCGTCACAATGGGCAAGTATGAACCCTGCACTTGTGTGGCATTTGCGCGTTCCTCGGGACTAGAATCACCAGCCTGCAAAAGAAATTGGCACATACAAATCTTGAAGTAAATAAAAAGTTTTCACAATCATCAAATTGATAACGGAAGATTGAGGATATTGAAATAATTAAAAAGTTCTCACAATTATCAAATTAATAACTGAAGATTTCAGCATTACCTTGACCTTGCGAGCCCGTCTTGGGAACACGACCAATTTGGCCTTATATGTTTTCAGCCGCTGGACATTAGTTTGTAGACTTTCCAAAGAACGATTCCTACGGCGATGATCAACAGCAATGCCAATAGTTGGAGCAAGCTTTTTAGGAATATTAGCAGCCTGGGATATACAAAAACAGCAGAAATATTCTGAGGAACAAAAAGGTAAAAGAGAACTTGATGTATTTTAAATGCTTTTCCTCTGAAATTACTGGCTAAAATATTATTTAGGCCTTTTAAGTCAATTGCATAAACTTAGATGAAGGCAGAAAGCATTTTGATTTCCAAGAAATTTAAATGATATGCAGAATAACTTGCCATTAATTAACGTGTACAGTGATGGATAATCAATTTATCAAAGATAGCACTGTGCTTTCCCATAGCAATAAAGCTAAAAAGAAAAAAATCAGGTGACTACCTCTTTGTTATCTCTTAAAGATTCAAGTCTATAAAGCTAATCAATATTTTATAACATTCATACTAACCCACCAATCAAGGATCAACATCACAAGTCATAAGTCAATGCAGATCATTTTGGGAAATGGGGTCAAGATAGTTATTTTACCTTAAGTTCTTCTAGAGAAAACCCTTTCCCTGATCTGAGTTTCATGTTGTATTTAACTGTCTGACCATGAACAATAGGTCTAAGAGGCCCAGCTGTAGGCTTCGGAAAAATCTTAACAGCCTTCTTCTGCCGAGCTGAAAAATGCATCACCCACATGCAACAAAAAATTGACGGAACAATCAATATTAACTTAATCAGATTTTTTTTCCTTTCTAAAAACAAGTATTAACCCAAACTAATCAACAAATTACTTCAACAATGTAAGTAAAGATTACCTAACCGTCTTCTTGTCTTCCGAGCTGGTTGATTGAACCAAGTCTTGACATAGTTTTGCCAATGCTTCCGAAAGTGCTCATTAGGGATCACATTATTATGCTTAACCATGGCTTACCTGTAAAAAAGAACAATAACATAACAAGGAAAAGAAACAGATCAGCATTTAAGCTTATGGGCCTATTTATTTGAGCTTATGTACTTGCATAAACACTTGTGAGACTGATTGGTAAAGTTAACAAAAAGAGCTTAGACATGTCCATAAGTTGTGTCCAGCTTATTTCATAACCTATTCAGAATAGCTTATGAAAACAACTTATAACTTAAACCAAAATAGTTAACTTTATTTTTTCTAATGTTATAAACATGCTTAATTAAGTTGTCTATGCCAATTGTGCTTGTTCAGTCCACATTTCATATTCTGCGAGAACAGTAATGTTCCAATGGGCAATAATTGGCACCAAAAATAGATCCAGAAGTTAAACTAGAAAAACTAAGAAAAGTCAATCAAGTATCAACTACATACCATCATTTTCTAGCCAATCAATTTTTTTCAAAAAACATTATCAACAAATGGCATAAATGACAAAAAGTAACATCATACACTGAATCTCGAACATACAAAAATGAAAATTGGTGTTCCACATTTTAAAGCTATTTAATGAAGGAACAGTTCTGTGAAATGTAAATCAATTAATTAAAATTAAAATTTATCAATCACATTATTTCTATGATGACAAAAGTTAGCTATAGCTTTCAATCAAGTACTTAATACAGTGTAAATGAAATTCAAATAAAAGCATTATTTCGCGAATATTACTAGCAAAATTGAACAGTATAGTTTATTTATGCATAGAAACACGAAATCGAACTAGAAAGGAAAATGTGGAGAATCCAAGTACCTGAAGCTTAGACGGAGGGTTCTTCTTCTTCTTCACAACGCTGAAGAAGCTCTTTGCAGCTCGCAAAAGAAAAGGAGGGTTTTTGCTAGGTTTACTAAAAGCACTTTTCAAAATAGCCCATCCCAGAAAGCCCGTTTAAGGTTACGCTGGCCGAACTGAATAAATGAGCTCGAATAGGGCCTTGGGCCCTTTAACAAAAACAAAAGAGTACTAAATTCTCTCATATTTAAGCAGAATTTTAAATATTATATCTAAATAATTCTTAGGGTTTTGTAAAAAAAATATTTCTTAAGTTGGGATTTGGGACATTTTAAAAATATTTTCAATACCGGAAATTTCAAATTTATGGAAGCTACCGGAAATTAAAAATCCAGTAGTTAGTTTTTGTTCACCGGAAATTTCGTTTTTTGAAATTTTCGGTAGTTAATCTGGAAATTTCAAAAATCTGGTAGTTATTTTTTTTATTTTTTTTTTTTGAATATTTTTTTAATTTGTTTGTTATTTTATTTTAATTTTTTTTTGAAATAGGGATGAAAAACACACAACCATTATTTATAGATTTAACTGAAGCATTTAGAACTGATCAAATTTTTGAGTCACGAGAAGCTGTCATATCATGGGCAAGAGAGATAGGTCGACAAAATCGAGTAGCAGTTATCATTACTCGATCAGACGTAGAGACTGGAAAGAGATGAAGAAAGTCAATATTAATTCTTGGTTGTGATAGAGGTGGACAATATAAGTCAAATAAAAATGACACATGTACTTCAACTAAAAGGTGTGGATGTCCGTTTAAACTTAGATCGAGACCACTGAAAAATGATGAAGGATGAATTATTAGTTTAATCTGTGGACTTCACAACCATGAGTTAGTAGCTACTTTTGAGAATAATGCATTTATGGGACGCTTAACAGAAGAAGATAAGAAACATGTTGACGAGTTGACAAAATATCACGTTGCACCGAGACACATCTTGTCATATTTGAGAGATTGAGACATGGAGAATGTGACTAGTATCTATCAAATTTACAAGCGGCGAAGTACATACAGGAAAAATTTGATGGGACCTAGAACTGATATGCAACACTTGTTGAAGTTACTTGAAGCTGAGAAATATACTTGTTGGAGTAGGACTCATGAGGACTCCAACATTGTGAGGGATATGTTTTGGACGCACCCAGATTCCATAACTTTGCTGAACATGTTCCCTCTTGTATTGATCATGGATAGCACCTACAAAACCAACAAGTTTTACCGTTGTTTGAAATTGTTGGTGTAACTTCAACTGGGTTGACATTTAATATTGCATTTGCTTGTATGGATTCTGAACGTCAAGACAACTTTTGGCAGGCATTGGAGAAGTTAAAAGAGTTGTTTGTTTCAAACACGTCATTTCCTCAAGTGATTGTGACTGACAGAGAACTTGCTTTAATGAATGCAATTAAAGTTATATTTTAATCTTCAACAAATTTACTTTGCCAACTTTCTTATTAACAAAAATGTTGGAGCCAAATGCAAACAGTATATATTAAAGAAAGACATGCAAGAACCCATTCTTGAGTTGTGGAGGAAAATTGTTTATTGTTCTGAAGAAAAGGAGTACGAGGAACTTTTGCAAGTATTTGAGCAAGCATGTGTCGATAATATTATTTTCTTTGACTACGTCAGAGACACATGGTTGAATCCTCATAAGGAAAGATTTGTTGAAGCATGGATCAATCGAGTATTGCATCTAGGAAATACTACGACTAATAGGTATGTCATTGAGATTTCACATTTTGTATTTTATTTTATGCATGATATATGACTAAAACTTCACATTTTGTATTTTTTTGTTTAAATATTAGGGTTGAGTCTGCTCATTGTCATTGAAGAGATTTTTGGAATACAGTAAAGGAGATATTTGTAAGGCATGAAATGGTATGAATGACATGTTGAAGTTTCAAATTATTAAGATCAAAGGTTCATTTGAGATAAGTAAGGGTCGCAAAGAGCATATACACAACAATCCATTCTTTGAGAAATTGACTTGGGTGGTATCCAAGAAAGCCATAGGTGATATTGTTGAAGAATACAAGAGAGTCAGTTATGTCGGTAACGATAAAGATGTGTGTTGTTGTATACTTAGAAAGACTCATGGATTACCTTGTGCATGTGAGTTAGCACGATACAAGATTGAAGGTGTTCCAATCCCATTAGATGATGTTCATATACATTGGAGGAAATTAACCTTGAATAGTGATCAAGAGGATGAACAGTTGACAAATGATTCAGAGTTGGACATTACATCGGAGATGAATATAATTTGGAAAACACTTAATGTTGCTGGAAGAAGGGCATTAAAGAGCAAGTTGTGTGAAATAGCATATTCGGAGACAACATCAATGTGTGCACCAGTGGATAAAATCAAAACAAAATGTGGTGTTAAGAAAAAAGGCAATAAGCCGAAGGGATATGACGTATATCGCGACCCATCATACTTCGAGCATGTTGATACTCAAGTCTCCCATCAAGCATCCAAACAAGTCTCTCATCAAACATCCAAACAAGTCTCCCGTCAAATTAAAAAATATTTTCACGAGTTTCCTTCTTTAATTCATCCATATATTGAAGACATAGTTAATGTTAAAGCAGATGGAAACTGTGGATATCGTGATATTGCTGCTTTACTTGGTCATGGTGAAGAATACTGGAGCATTATACGTCGACAGTTGTATACAGAGATTAAGTCCAAACCTGATTTATATGCTGCATTATTCAAGAAATTTGTAAGAAGTGACAGAGTCTTTACTTGTAACTGAGTTGGAAAACTAAGCTAACGAGAAGTGGATGACCATTCCTGATATGAGTTACGTGATAGCAACAAAATATAATCTCGTTCTTGTTACATTAGCAAAAACTTTTTGTTTGACTTTTTCCCATTGAGGGATGCACATAATGGAGATTTGTCACGTGATCGTGTTATCAGCATTGGTTTTGTTAACGAAAATCATTGGTTCAAGTTAAATTAAAATTTGCATGTCCGTTACCTCCACTTGCATGACATTGGAAGAAGCATCGTAGCAATGAGTCTACATCATGAGCTATCGCTTGTGCAGGACGTCTACAACATTAGGATTATTTAGATTTAAAAAATAATTTAGATTATATGTCTTTGACAGATGATTGACAATTTTGAGTTGTATGTTGTTTTAAATGATATGATTGACACTTTAAATGTTGTTTTCAATTTAGATGATTGACACTTTTAATTTGTATGTTGCTTTAAATGATAGGATTGCTACTTTAAATGTTGTTTGAAATTTAGTCGCGAATAATAACTCTGAATAATAAATAAGTCGCTAATAATAACTCTGAATAATAAATAAGTCGCTAATAATAACTCTGAATAATAAATAAGTCGCTAATAATAACTTTGAATAATAAATAAGTCACTAATTAATTAAGTCTGAATAATAAATAACTAACTAAATAAGTCGCTAATAAAATAAGTCTGAATAACAAATAACTCGCGAATAATAAAATAAGTCTGAACAATACTACTATAATACTACTGATAATCTCTTCCTCTAGAAATGTATAAAGCTCTCTCTAATAAGACACACATCTGATTTTCAGGGCCACCTATATACAAATCTAAACTCTGCTGTATAAGACCACCAACTGCGTGACACCGTGTACACCTAGTATCGGGACCAGTATCATGACTATGACCAGCATATGCAGCAACATAAGGGATCATCCGAGGATGAGATATCCTATAATACCACTGGATGTATCCCTCAACACACTCATGTGGATATGCAGCTGGGTGCAATTTAGCTCGAAGTGATCGTACAGAATTCCGGTACATACTTCATCCAACGTCGACATCACGTGCAACAAGCATCGGTGGTGTAGGAGGAATGTGTTGAGTATACCAAAACTGTCGTATGCAGCTCTCAGGTAAATACGGAACCATCGTGAAACACTAATGAATGTATCCTGTAAATAATGATACAGACTGAAATCGTGTCACAGCATTCTCATCGTAATTCGATGCCCAGATAATATCAGTATCCCTCAAAGCATCCAACTTTGCCCTGTAATATGCAACATTCCCAGATGTTTGTTTTGCAGTCCAACGAAACATCTGTGGCATTGAGGAAATATGTTCATCCATATCCCGTTTACAAATATCAGGAAAATGTTCATAAATCCAAGTCTGTAAATAATTGAAATGTAGTAAAATTATTAAGGTGATGAAATAATTAAAAAAATAATGATAAGTATAATAAATATAATAGTACCTGAAATAAGATAAATATCCTCCAATTTGTTTGGTTGCAGGCAATGTACTATCTCTAAGATAGTCCTATAACACAGCAAGTGCAGCTGGTCCGCATTCCCATTTACCACAACTATCAAGATCAGAAAGAGATCTTAACAATTATCTTGTATATGCAAAATATCTCTTTCTGTTTCAATATCTTGATAGTTGTGGTAAATGGGTATGAGGACCGGCTGCACTTGTTGTGTTATATGATTATCTTAGAGATAGTACATTGCCTGCAACCAAACAGATTGAATGATATTTATCTTTATTTCAGGTACTATTATATTTATTATACTTATCATTATTTTTTTAATTATTTCATCACCTTAATAATTTTACTACATTTCAATTATTTACAGACTTGGATTTATGAACATTTTCCTGATATTTGTAAACGAGATATGGATGAACATATTTCCTCGATGCCACGGATGTTTCGTTGGACTGCAAATCTGGAAATGTTGCATATTACAGGGCAAAGTTGGATGCTTTGAGGGATACTGATATTGTCTGGGCACCGAATTACTATAAGAACGCTGCGACACGATTTCAGTCTGTGTCATTATTTACAGGATACATTCGTTGGTGTTTCACGTCACGATGGTTCCGTATTTAATTTACCCGAGAGGTGCATACGACAGTTTGGGTATACTCAACACATTTCATATTCTGCGAGAACTCCAATGGGCAATAATTGGCACCAAAAATAGATCCATAAGTTAAACTAGAAAAACTAAGAAAAGTCAATCGAGTATCAACTACATACCATCATTTTCTAGCCAATCAATTTTTTTCAAAAAACATTATCAACAAATGGCATAAATGACAAAAAGTAACATCATACACTGAATCTCGAACATACAAAAATGAAAATTGGTGTTCCACATTTTAAAGCTATTTAATGAAGGAACAGTTCTGTGAAATGTAAATCAATTAATTAAAATTAAAATTTATCAATCACATTATTTCTATGATGACAAAAGTTAGCTATAGCTTTCAATCAAGTACTTAATACAGTGTAAATGAAATTCAAATAAAAGCATTATTTCGCGAATATTACTAGCAAAATTGAACAGTATAGTTTATTTATGCATAGAAACACGAAATCGAATTAGAAAGGAAAATGTGGAGAATCCAATTACCTGAAGCTTAGACTGAGGGTTCTTCTTCTTCTTCACAACGCTGAAGAAGCTCTTTGCAGCTCGCAAAAGAAAAGGAGGGTTTTTGCTAGGTTTACTAAAAGCACTTTTCAAAATGGCCCATCCCAGAAAGCCCGTTTAAGGTTACGCTGGCCGAACTGAATAAATGAGCTCGAATAGGGCCTTGGGCCCTTTAACAAAAACAAAAGTGTACTAAATTCTCTCATATTTAAGCAGAATTTTAAATATTATTATTATCCAAATAATTCTTAGGGTTTTGTAAAAAAAATATTTCTTAGGTTGGGACTTGGGACATTTTATAAATATAAAAATTGAAATGAAAAATAGCGACCTCAGATTAATTTTAAATTTTAAATAAATAGACTAAAATGAAATTATTCTACTATAGTAATTAGGGATTAAAAAAAAACCAAGAGACACACGAGTTTTTTTATTTTAATTTTTGTTACTGCCACATCATATGTGACAATCAAATTCTGTTTATGTTTGCACATTTTATGTGATATAAAATAATAGGAATCAAAATCAACCAAATATGGTATTGTAGGGTGAAATCTAAATAAAATCAAATAAATAAAATCAAAATTTTGTCAAATGTGAAGATCAAAAGCATAAATAATCCTAAAGTTATTATAAAATAAAGATACCGCTAGTGCAATTTATATAAATGTGATGGACACATATATTACATATATTACGTATGGATATCCATATCCAAAACAATTTAAATGAAAAAAGTAAACTAGTCCAAAATAAATGTAAAAAGTAAAATAATTTGCATTTTATAGAAATGTGCCGAACACATATTTAAAAATTTTAACATGCACCTTTCACATTTTATCTTTATCCCCACAAATATAAGGAAATGATATTTTTGTCCTCGTATAAATCTTAATATTTATAAATAAAAAAACCAATTTTACCGAAAACTTTTTTTAAGTTTTCCGGTACACATCATATATTCTGGAAAACTATTTCCAAATTTTTCGGTAGAGAAGTTACACTCCGAGAATCTTTTTCCAAGTTTTTCGGTAGAGAAGTTATATTCCGCAAAACTTTTTCCCAATTTTGCGTAAAGTAGTTACGTTACAAAAAAAAAATTTCCAAGTTTTTCAAAAAATAAGTTATTTAAAAAAAACATTGGTGTGTACCGGAAACCTTCTTTACAAGTTTTTCAGTATAGAAGGGGTTTACCGGAGAACTTGTAAAAAAAAATTTCCAGTACACACCAATTTACCGAAAAATTTAAAAAAAGTTTTCTGGTAAATTTTAATTTAAGTTAATAAAATAATAAAAAAAAATTAAGGACATATTTGACATTTTAAAAAAATTATGAGGTATAGGTACAAATATGGGGGTACAGGATAAATATTTCCATATATTTTACCTATAGATATTTATATCCACAATAATTCAAAGAAAAATTGCAAAACTGATCCAAAAAATAAAATAAAAATGTAAAAATAAAGGAAAGTATTCTATATAAATGTGTTAAACACATTTTACTCATTCGTGATCACAACAATGTGATTGATAGAGGCGCCTCACTTTTTTTATTAATTTAAAGAGAAATCTATCTTTATGAAAGACAATATATTTTGACTACATGGTCACTTTTGCATTTAGATAATAAGACTCGTGTTTTATTATTTTTTGCATACTTAATGAATAAAAATTTGTAGACTCTTCTAACAAGTTTAACTCTCTTGGAGTATGAGATATGTACATAAATCAGCCTCAAGTTCGAAAATGAGACAAAATAAACTATTTTTTCTTCAAAGTTTCATGTGGAGAAAATTTGTTCTTAGACTTGAGAACTTTATGCAACACATAACAAATAGTCAATAATATTTCACCCCACCAATGAGATGCAATACCGAAATTGAGCATAATAGCAACAATTGATTTAGTAAATGTTTTATTCTTTAGTTTAGCTTTACCATTCATTTTAAGTTAATAAGGTGTAGTTTTTTATGTGTAATTCCATGTAATTTATTATATAAAAAATAAACAAGTGAGAGTCATACTTTATGCCCTAGTTTTTTATTTTTATTACAAAACTCTTAAACATGTCAAGTATTTTACTTTTATTTTTCATAAGATAAACAAAACTGTAGTCAAAACAATCATCAATAAAAATGATAAAATATATATGTTTTCCATTTTTGGTCAAGATTCCTTCAAGTTGGCATGTATATGAGTGAGTCAAGTTTAAAAGTTCATATTCTTTAAATATTAATTTATGTGAACTTTTGGTTATTTTAGTTTGACTACATAAATCACATCTTTTTATAAATAATTTATAGATGATTTTAGAATTATTCATAGGTTACTCATGTTTAAAATCACACGTTTGTTCATACTACAGAGTTTAACATACAAAATTTTAAAATCACACATATAAACTTAATTATTCATTTCAACGTTCAACTTTAACATATCAATAGAGGCGTGTCATTTCTCAATAAATTTATTATTTTATTTTTTAGTAATGATGTACATATTTGTCCCAATAGTTTGTGTAAACCTAACTTTATTCAGGAAAAAAACAAAAAAAATTAGAAACTCCTCATATCTTGATTGTGTATCATATCTTTTAGGATCAATGTTTTTCCATAAGTGAATAGTAACGCTACATATCAAATACCAACAACATTAGTAGTACGAGAGTCTATCGTCAACATTTTCTTATCTTCGATAGTAATGTATGTTTTCAATATTGCACAATTATAGCAAACATGGCGGGAGGCATTAGTGTCAACCCATCACCCATATTATTCCCCAACAAAGTTGACATAAAAAATCATAGTCTTGAATGGCTCTTAAGTCAAGTTAGCATGCAAAGCATAATTTGAAATGTTACGACACGTGTGTTGTGTGCCGTATGACTTGGTTTGCCACGGTTGTAGCACATGAATGGTGAACTAACGTCATTTCTAAGGGGTGGTTGTCGCTTCACATTTTGGATCTTTGGGAGTTCCAATTCTTGTTGCGGTTGATGTGGTGTTTCTTATTCATTACATGGTTTTGATTTTTTAGAGGCTTGTCAATTGGTTTCAAAATTGCACCTATTTATTTCTAGTGTTGTTGTTTGAAACAACTAACACTTCATCTTCTTGGTCTTGCACACGGGCTTCTTCATCAATTTGGATGTATTTTATCAAACAATCTAGATAAAATTATCTGGTTTTATGCCTTAGAAGATTTTTGAAATCCTTCCATGCAAGGGGGAACTTATCAATTATAACAGACTATGATGATTTCACGAACAATCTTCTAAATCTCATGAGATTGTAACTCCACATATTTGTCATCATTCATCAAATATTTGAGGTAGTAGCTAAGAACATACTTTTTAGTGCTAGCTCCCTCAATATCATATTTATTTTTAGAGCATCCTAAATTATTTGGTCTAATGCCTTCGAAATTTTTTGAAATCCTTCCATGGAGTGGGAAACTTATTATTTATAAGAGACTATGATGATTTCACGAACAATCTTCTAAATCTCATGGGATTGGAACTCCACAAACTTGTCATAATTCATCGGATATTTGAGGTAGTCGCTAAGAACATACTTTTTAGTGCTAGCTTCCTCAATATCATATGTCATTTTAGAGCATCGTAGACTTCTTTAACATATGTCACTATATTAATCATATAGATCATTAGAATGTCTATTAAGGATAGAATTATTGCATAAGAAATCGTTTTCTTCTTGTTCATTTTCTTCTTGTTCAGCTATTTAAAGAATCACTGGAATCTCATGTTTCAAAACGTAGGAAACTTGTTCATAATAAAGGAAAACAACATATATTTGTTGGCGTCTTTTGAAGTGGGATCCCTCAAACCGAAATAATTTGTTTAAATTAGAAAAAAATTGAACCAGAACTAGTAATGTCTTTGGTAGACATGGCATAAACGAAGTGTCTTAAAATTGTTATTCTTTAAAAAAAATTATTTTTAAAAGCACTCTTGCCACCTAATCTTTAAGACATTTTGAGGCGTTGATTAAAATTGTGCAAGCAGACAATTAACGACAACGTCTCCACACTAAAACTATCCAACAATTATATAATCAGACTCCCACTGCACCAAATAATCTATTTTATAATTACACCTTCAAATATAGCACTAAGTATTAAATAAGTTGTTATTCTAGTAGCAGTCATTGGAAAATTCAATCCTAACTCAAAAACTAGATGGTCATCATGAATCCGGTGAACTGTTTTTTTGCAAGACTCAAGGATGTCCCACAAATTCTTCATTCTCGTGGCATTCGTAAAAAAAAAAAGTATTCGTTACACAACAACAAAAAGTATGAAAAAGAAGAAGAAAACATAGTAAAAAATGGCAAGACAATTCGATGAGACACTTTTGTCACTTTAATTTAGTCAAGATTCAACATTTTCGAAGTTTTCCAAGATCACAATGATGATGTTTTTGGTTCTGAGTCTTAGTCTTATTTGACATTTTAGTTATTATTTATAAAGATAATTTATATTTAAGCAAAATTCATTCTCTTAGCCTAATTGACATCATAGTTTCTATCCATAAAAAATGTATGGTTAAGAAAAATCTATTATTTTTACCTTCGTTGTCATTACAACATTTATCCATAAACAAATGGATAGTGAAGTAAAATTCATTTTTAGCCTAATTCGTATATTAGCTTCAATTATAATAAGTATAATTAAACGCAAAATATATATTATTTTGTCAATTAAATTTTTGGCGTTTTAAATGTTTTTTAGCCGATGTCTTTTTTAGTATTTTTTATTTATTTTTTCAAAGCTCGAAATGTAATAAACACGTTATAGCATGAAGGATATTAGATTTGTCAACTTGATAAGATTTTATCTTTCATTAGTTGGTTATAATTTGATTTTATATTTGTTATAGTCAATTGAATTTGTTAAGAAATGTTAACTTTTATGACCTATATACAACCCGTCATTTGTAATATTTTGTACAAAAAATGAGTGAAGTTATTCACAAACCTTCCATTTTACTCATTTTGTAATACTTAGGTCACACACAAATTAAATAAACTATGATACGAAGACCATTATGAAATCAAGGTGAAAATGATATTATGACTACTTTGAAACCGAGAGATATTAGTATTCATGACCACTCTAAAATCGAAAGGACAATGATATTATAACTATTCTGAAATCGAAGAGACATTGGAATTAGGATACCTCTAAAACTGAAAGGGACAATGATATTATGAATACTTTGAAATATCAAAGAGAAATAAATAAGAGAATTGACTCAAAAGTATATCGAGCAGAAGAACTATAAGAAAGAAAACTAGAAAGTGCAACAAAAAATTTATTTTTCTTTCTCAAAAAAAGCTTAACACTGTTTGATGCAATATTGAAAGCTATCTAATGTGTGTAAACTATTTAATGTAATATGATTATAACTTTTATCATAAAATATATATTTGATCAATTGTTTGTGTTGCCCGATAGTTTAAAATTGTTTATTTTAGATTGGTCGGTACATATCCATTAAATTAACTTTTAAGTTTAAATCGAATAATTATTTTAGATTTAAATATGCATTTAATCTATACAAAATGAAAGAAATTTAATTTTTGTCTTTGCAAAATAATTTTAGTGTAAGTCTTTGTAAAATGCAAACTTGTTCGTTTTATTCTATAAAGCTTAACATCGTTAGTTTTTTAACGATTGAGTAATTAATGATTTTAAATTTAGTTTATACAAAAATACAAGAAATTTGATTTTAAATCCTGCAAAATAAATTTTTTTAATCTCTACAAAATGCAAGAGATTTGATTTTAATCTTACATAAAAAAATTGTTTTACTCTCATGTATAATTTTTATAATAAATTATAATTAGTGTATTATAATTATTTTGATTTTATTCAAAAGATATAAAAAAAAATTTGATTAGTTAATTAATAACAAATATTTATCTCGTGTATGATTATACATTCCACCAGTTTTTTAACAACTTATTTATAAACAAACAACATGTAAAAATCATAGTCAATGTATTATAATTGTTTTTATTTTTATAATGACAATATTAAAAAATGCTAATTTTAATCAATTATTTATTAACAGACATTTGTCCAGACATAGTTTTTATAATATATTTGTAATTAGTACATTATAATTATTTTTATTTAAAAAACGTAAAAATACTAAATTTAATTAATTGATTTGAGACAAACCCTTATTTTGTGTACGAAGTATATGTTCCAACAACTTATTTTTTTTCAAAAAAAACATAAAAATTATAGTGTGTAAAAAAATTGTAATAATTATATTAAAATTACTCTCATTTTTATGTTGAAGTATTAATAAAATATTAAGTTTAACTAATTATTTTATGACAATTATGATTTTCACGTTATTTTAACTAATTATTAATAAAACCTTTATTCATGTTATTTGTTTGAAAATAAATCATTAAAAAAACTGATAAAATATATAATATTATGCAAAATGAATATTTGTTATTAATTAATTTTTATTTTATTATGATATTTTTTAAATAAAAATAATAGTCATTGTAATACATTAATTATAATTTATTATAAAAATTGTTCTGAAAAATAAAACAATATTTTTTTATTATGTAGGATGTAAAATGAAATTTTATTTTCGAGAAATTAAAATTAAATTTATTAAATTTTGTAAAAATTATATTTAAAATTATTAATTGTTTAAACGTTAAAAAAATTACAGTATTAAACACTAATGACTAAAACAAAAATATTTATATTTAAACTAAAAAATTTATTTTACAAATATTAAAATCAAATTTATAAATTTTTACATGTAGATTTAAACTCTTTTTACATCAAAGTCAATCCAAACCAACATCTTGATGATCCGACAAGGTTCAGTTGACCCGACAAGGTTACCTGTACCATACCGCTCCTCGTTCTCGTCTTTTCGTTTTCATTTTTTTAATTAGTAAATAAATAAATTTCAAAGGAAAGAAAGACAAAACAAAAAATAAACAAACTGACTCATCTGCAGAAATAGGATCACCAAAAACTTCGAAACAAACAAACAATTCTTACGTTCGACAAACCCAGCAGCAAGCAACGTCGCTGTTTCAACCCACATTGTTTTCTTCGAGGCTTAAGGTTTTCCGTTTCTCGCAATTCACTAACACTCCTTATTCTTTTTTTCATTCGTTACTATTATTATTACTATCTAACGTGACTAAAAATAACAAAAAACAATATAACGATCTAAAACGGTACCGTTTTGGATCCATCAACTCACGAGGAAAATAAAAAATGTTATTAACGGTTATTATTATTATTATTATTATATAAAAATGCAGGTGGTGGTGATGATTGAATGATGGAGTCTAATGAAAACCAGCGCGTTTCGGTTCGAGAGGTTTGTGCAAATGGAAATTGCATGAAAACAACCGAAGTTGAAGCTAAGCTTGATCAAGGAAATATTCAAGATGCAGAAACCGCATTGCGAGAAGGTTTGTCGCTTAGTTTTGAGGTAATCATCTATCTTTTACTCAATTCCATTTTTAAATCAAGGTTCTAGTCATGGTTTTAAATTACGGTAGCAATTACATTTATATTGGGGCTGATCAGGCTTCCAAAATCGTTATATTGTGTCTGCAATTGCAATTGGCAGTTTAGAACCATGGTTTTGGTTACTTGTGATGCTTGATATTGCATACAAATGCATTTTGTGTGCCCGTGATGTTTTTGTATAGGCCTCCAACACCTTTATATTAAAATCACATGTGCGATTGGCCAACAATTTAGAACTATAAGGGTTGTATTTGCAATTTTAAATCCAATGATTCTAAACTTCAAGGATTCATATATGATCTAAACTCCAATGGTTCAAATGTTGAGTTAATATTCATGTTCACTTATAAACCTTAACAGGAAGCAAGATCTCTTCTCGGAAAATTAGAGTATCAAAGAGGTAATATTGAAGGTGCTCTTCGTGTGTTTGATGGGATTGATCTTAAAGCAGCCATACAGCGACTGCTACCTTCCCTTTCGGAAAAGACACCCGTCAAGAAAGGTCCCGCTCGTTCCGATTCACCCTCTTCAGTCTCTCAGCATGCCGCTAGTTTGGTGCTTGAAGCCATCTACCTAAAAGCCAAGTGTCTACAAAAACAAGGGAAATTTAATGGTATTGAATTATTGTATTATTAACTATTGAAAGTTATTCTCTACCAGTAGTTAACTTTATTATTTCTTCTCTGTTGGAATGGAAGCGGATTCTCCATATACATGCACATATGAATGCACATATAATATTCTATTAATGAATCAGATCAACACTGAAATGCTTATTTCATGTATTTATGCAGAAGCTGTTAATGAATGCAAACATGTTCTTGATGCTGTTGAGAAGATATTCTCTCAGGGTATACCCGATACTCAAGTGGACAATAAATTGCAGGAGATAGTCAGCTGTGCAGTAGAGCTCCTTCCAGAGCTTTGGAAACAGGCCGGTTCCTATGACGAGGCAATGTCTTCTTATAGGCACGCGCTTCTTAGTCAATGGAACCTTGATAATGAATGCTGCGCAAGAATTCAAAAAGCATTTGCCGTGTTCTTGCTATACAGTGGTGTGGAGGCAAGTCCGCCTAGTTTTGCAGTTCAGATTGAAGGGTCTTATGTACCTAAAAGTAATCTAGAAGAGGCGATTCTTCTTCTTATGATTCTTTTGAGGAAGTTTAGCTTAGGTAAGATAAAATGGGATCCTTCAATTATGGAACACTTAACGTTTGCACTTTCGGCGTGTGGCCAAACTTCTATTTTGGCAAAGCAATTCGAAGAGTTGATGCCTGGTGTCTATCATCGTATTGACCGTTGGAATTCTATAGCTCTATGTCATAGTGGAGCTGGACAAAATAAAAGTGCTTTGAATCTCCTAAGGAAGTCTTTGCACAAGCATGAACGACCGGATGATGTTATAGCGTTGTTGTTGGCTGCAAGGATTTGCAGCGAGGATCCTCATCTTGCTGCCGAGGGATCAGAATATGCACAGAGGGCAATTGATAAAGCTCATGGCTTAAATGAGCATTTGAAAGGTGTTGGTCTCCGGATGCTAGGACTTTGCCTTGGAAAGCAAGCTAATGCTGCTACATCCGATTTCGAAAGGTCTATGCTTCAGTCGAAAGCTTTGGAATCATTGGAGGAGGCAGTTAGATTAGAGCAAAACAATTTTGATCTAATTTTTGAATTGGCTATTCAATATGCTAAGCATCGAAATTTGGCTGTTGCTTTACGCTATGCCAAGCAGTTCTTCGACAAAACTGGTGGCTCCAAATTGAAAGGTTGGAGATTGCTTGCTCTGGTTTTGTCTGCACAGAAAAGATTTTCAGAGGCTGAAGTGGTGACTGATGCTGCTGTAGACGAGACCGCAAAATGGGAGCAGGGGCCTCTATTCAGACTAAAAGCCAAGCTGAAGATCTCCCAATTACGACCTATGGATGCGATTGAGATTTACCGGTACCTTCTTGCATTGGTTCAAGCCCAGAAGAAATCCTTTGGACCTCAAACACTTAGTTCACAGGTTTCTGCTATCTTCTTGCAATTCTTATGTTTTATATTTAATAATAAAATAATAATAATAATAATAATAATAATAATAATAATAATAATAATAATAAATATTAATGATTCAAATATAGAAATTGTGTCTTGGAATTTGTGTTTTCGATACTTTGAAAGTTCAAACATTACTTTTTTTAATAAAAAATTACTACTTTTAATATCCTTAACATGTGGCTTAAGAGCAACATGTTAGCATGACCCTAATAATAATAAGGGTAAACAGTCATCTTGGTCTTTAAATGGGTGTGGCAATAATTATAAGGGAAAATAGTCATCTTGGTCTTTAAATGTGAGGCATTGCCACACAATTGTCTTGAATGTGTCAAAATTACAAAAACATATCTAAATGCGTCTTTTGTTAGTCATTTTGGTCCTTGAACATATCTTTCATTAGTTAGTTGAGTCATTGAATGTGTCTTCTGTTAGTCAATTTGGTCCCTAAAATTACTAACAAAAGAGATACTTGAAAATGTTTTTGTAATTTCGATATATTTAGGGACTACAATGACTAATTACACTGATAATAATGATAATAAAATATTTATCAAATAATTACAAGAACAATAGTAGTAGTAGCAGCAGCAGCGAGACACATAAGTTTGATGTGAAGTGGTAAACTATAATTATAGCTTGCTTCTGTCATTGTTTATATTAGAAGTAAGTGACAATGCTTGCTTCTTTGTTCTTTTGGTTTTACAGAAAATAAGTTTTTGTTTAATGAGGATGAAGAAAAAAAAGAGTGGTTTTTCCCCCTAAGAGATGTTCATTGCTTCATGAGACTCTTCATTAAAAAATTGCTGCTCCAAAACTAATCTTACTTTTATTAACTCTTTGTAGGACGAGGATGATAAAATAAGTGAATTTGATGTTTGGCATGGTCTAGCAGATTTATATGCAAGCCTTTCACATTGGAAAGATGCTGAAATCTGTTTGCAAAAGGCTAGAGAGTTGAAGGAATACTCGGCAGCAACAATACAAACCGAAGGCAAGAACGGAACCTTAATGCTCTTAAAATTGTTATTCTTTAGCATGTTGAACTTATATTTTCCCAAATGTTTTATCAAATTGAGATATCATAGGGGAGGTAGGACAAGTGATTTATCATTGCCTTCAAAACTCTTCTCCTGTTTGGAGAGTTCTCGACTCGTTCATCAGTGATGGACAAACATTTTGCAACATGGGTAAAAATGCCTCCACTCAATTATAAAAGCTTATTATTAGTTATTAACCGTTAGGATATAACATAATAGTGTAGTTAATGGCTGTTATAGTTAGTTGGTTATTAGTTGGTTATGAGGTAGTTAGGACTTTTGTGTATAAATAGGAAGTTATGTATTAGTTGTGATATCATTGAATATGGTAAACATTTGATGAATAGAGCATAGTTTCTACTGTGAAGGGGAAATCTTTGGAGGAGAGACATATATGATTTAGTGGAACATATTCTTAAAAGAATGGGACTTATGTGAAA
Organism: Cicer arietinum; assembly: GCF_000331145.2. Lineage (NCBI taxonomy): Eukaryota > Viridiplantae > Streptophyta > Magnoliopsida > Fabales > Fabaceae > Cicer > Cicer arietinum. The sequence continues at coordinate 18,062,712 of NC_021166.2, forward strand.
GTCAATCATGAAGCTGAGAATTATGTAATTGCATGGTGCAAACATTTGAGGGGATTTGTTCCATTGTTGAAAGTTTTATATTTACTAATACCTTATATGATTGGAGCAGGTGTCGTGTTTGACGGTCGTGGAAAAAACGACGAAGCTCTTGCTGCTGCGGCTAATGCTGTCATGGTTGAACCAAACCATGTTCCAAGCAAGATCTTGATGAGTTCTTTGATGCTTAAAATGGGTTCCAAAGCATTACCTGTTTCAAGGAGCTTACTTTCTGATGCACTTAGAATAGAACCGGCTAATCGCATGGCTTGGTATTATTTAGGATTAACTCACAAGGATGACGGTCGAATAAACGATGCTGCTGACTGCTTCCAAGCAGCTTCCATGCTTGAAGAATCTGATCCCATTGAAAGCTTCAGCTCTATGCTTTGAATGGATTCATTTCAAATGCTTGTACCATTTTCTTATCAGTTTTTCAAATGTATTATTATTATTTTTTATTTTAAATTCTTGGCAATCAGAAAATAGACTTAAGAAAAATATTTGAATTAAAATATTCATTAGGTAATAAGGAGATGAGAAGGAGGGTTGTCTTATTCGGGTGGCAGATGAATTGTAGAAAAAAGAAACAATTTTGTATTTAATTTTTTGATGCGGCTCAGTTGCTTCTCAGCCTTGTAAATGTACATTCACTCCATTAATTTATTCACCCCTGTATTGCATGAGTGCACTATGTAATTTGAACCACATACGGCTATTTTTTTTTTCTATATTTATTTATTTATGAGAAAGAGGAGTAAAAAATCAGCGCATAAAAACATTATATGATTATCTAGACATCTCAAATGTATTTATACATCTAGATATCCACTTATCATCTGTGTTACAAAATAAGTCTTATTTAATATATAGAAACATAATAAATACAATAAATTATAAAAAAAACTTGCATTAGCTAATAATTATTACCCTTTCATTAAATGAGTTATCATTAAGTGATGACATCTTATAAATAAAATATTTATTTAGTTTGATGTTAAATAGGTGAAACATTCGTCATTGTAAAAGTGTATTGTAAGTTTGAAAAAAAACTAGAGAAATGAGATGGGTTGATAAAACTAGGAATGACAACAACAAAAAGCTCTAAAAGAAAATGAGAAACAAATTTGTACTCGTGGATATGGATATATGTAGATCAAATCTAAGATGAATACAAGGTGAGTAGTTTAAGGGGTACCCAAAGATAAAATAAAAGGATATTTTGATTTTTGGATAGGAAGGCAGATGTAATAGAATTCATAGATGTGGATATCTTACTTGTTAGTTAATTAGTAAAATTGATATGTTGTAACTTTTGTTTTTGTTTTTGATTGTGTTAATGTATTAATCCTTTTTATGATAGATTTTTGTGATACATTTTATTTATTTGTTAATATATTAACGTTTTTATGTGTTACATAAATTTTTTATCTTTGTAAATATATTATATTTTATTTTTAATCTTTTTAAAAAATTTCTTCAAAGAATTATCTCTCAAATGCTTTTTATTAACAATTTTGTCGTTGTTTTTAAGTCAACTTATGTGTATTATTTGAATTTTTGAATGGTTTTTTCAAACATGTTTAGAACGTTATAAGAATCTCCCCTATAAAAAATATGATTTTTTTAATAAAAGATTGATTAAATATGAATTTTTAAGCACTAACAACTTAAAAAAAAATTATATTTAATTCATCTCTTGTTAAATAATTTTAAATTTTTGTGGGAGAGATTTTTATAACATTTTAAACATGCATGTAAAAAATTATTTAAAAATTCAGATGATACACATGAATTAATTTAAAAGCATGAACCAAAATTGTTAATAGAAATATTTGAGGGACCTTTGAAAAAAATTTAGAGAGAATAAAAACAAAATATGATATATTTATAGAGATCAATACTTTATTTAACCCTTATTTTTTGTGTTGACAAAAGATTGGAAAAAGTTCTGCATAATTGCAACATAAACATCATTTTTATACATAAATTATATTTTTATTTGAAAGATGATACCCATATATGATACTCAATATTTGCAAATACATAAAATTCTCTAATTCTCTAGATATCTGTTAAGCGGATATCCTCATAGATATTGATTTATTATAGATATCATTTTTATCATTTGAGTATATAAAAGATGAATAATATATGTACTATTATTTGGTGATTAATTTTTTAATTATATTATTCAACTACATTAATTTTGTAATCAATTAATTTTATTTGTTAATTTTTTATTATAAAATATTTATATATTATTATATAATATAATGACTTCTCTTAGAATCAATATGATATTGTCTCTTCTTTGTTACCTCATCTGATTTTATCAGTTTAAAGGTGAAGTTTAGATAAAAAAAATTTCAAAAATTTCACCCAAATTAATATTAGATATAGATAAGTAATATTCACAACACAATCTAACTTACCATTTGAATAAGAGTAAAATTGAAAATAGAGAAAAAGTAATTATTATTTTTTCCAAAATGGTGTGGAAGAATATTTGTAGAGCTCACTATATATTTTTCATCTTCCCTAATTATTCATGTGAGAAACCAAACAATAAAAGAAAAATTCGAAATGCATATTTTATTTATTTTCTTACATTTTTCCTTCCCTTCCCCTCCCCGGTTCCAAACATAGGATTTGATTTAGTTTAGTCTCACTCTTCTCTCACTCAACACAACCATAATTCTCTCTCTCTCTTGCGCATACTAACACCAAACCCTAACCGCGTCGTCCCTCATACGTAGGACAGAAGGACTGAAGGAGTGACTTGCTAAGGTTAGTTTTTCTTTCTTCTTTCTTTCAGATCTGTGCTTGTTTAATTTTAGGTTTTTTTTTTTGGTTCGACATTGCGTTTTTTGTTTGAGATTGGGTGTGTGAGTGGAGTTGTAGCTAGCTAATTGGAGTTCATTGTTGAGCTTTTACTATTTTGTAATCTAAATTTTATTATAATATAATTCTATATAGTTCTATTATGATTCTAACGAGGAACGTCAAAGTTGTGATTTTTTATTTATTATGATCGTTGATTGTGCAGGGTTATCATCATGGGGGATAGTCAATATTCGTTTTCTCTTACAACATTTAGGTATGCTTATAATTACTCTCTCTCTCTCTCTCTCTTTTGTTTATGAAGATGAATGGATGAAAGTGATTTGTGTTGTGTTGTGTAACAGCCCTTCTGGTAAGCTTGTTCAGATTGAGCATGCTTTGACTGCTGTTGGCTCTGGACAAACTTCTCTTGGAATTAAAGGTCAGATAGGATCTGCTTCTGACCCTTTCATTCCTCATTCTTCTTGTTGCTTCGTGTGTTTTGTTTTTATTTGAGTGGATTATTTTAAGGAATGTTTGATACTGTCACTGTTGATTGGCTGTGTGACGAGGACTAACAGACTAACATGGTGGGCGGGCACGAAATGAGGACTGATAGGTTGACAGGGTGGGTGGTAGGATGGTGGAACTAGAGGGGGGGATTATTTAATTTTTTATCTTTTTTGGTTATGTTTCTATGTTAAGATGCTGAAAGTAAGAAGAAAGTAGGATGCTGATAGGCTGACAGGGTGGTTAGTAGGATGGTGGATCTTAAGGTGCAAGTAATTTTTTATCTTTTTTGGTTAGGGGTGCTGTTAATGGTAGTAAGTGGATATAGTTTGTGACTTTGATTAGTGATATGTGGATGTATGACATATCAAGTTTGACTCTTTTTGTTCTAATTTCTAAGGCAGTGGTGTGTATAAAAAATCACTGAAGAAACTTTTCTCGGCTTTATAAGTCTTACACTTGGTACAATTTGTTATTGTTTTCTTTTTCTGAGCTCACTTATCTTGGTATTAGCTTTTTCACTAGTAGAAGAATGCTGAGGTTTTTTTTTCTTTCCTAAAGTCACAATATATTTGTATGATTATTGTGTGATAGATAGGCATTATGTTGATTTTTCATGTATTTTTGTATAACAATGGGTTACAGTTCTCTATGAAAGCTGTGAGTGGATTTGGCATGGTGTGGAGGATAAAGTTATTAGTTATGTGTGGGAAAACAGTGCTATTTGAAATTTAGAAGGTTGGGATCAGTTGTTTCTAGAGGAGGCTAGAGTTGGAAATTTCATAGTTTGTCATTGAATTTTATGCTTTGGTATTGTATTGGTAGAGCTTGTTGACTTTGCATATAGAGGGTCCATTTGTTTGCAAAGCTCCTCTATGTAGTTTGTACGCTTTACTTTCCAACTCATTGAGTTTGTGTGGATGATATGTTTCTTGTAATATTGGCTTCAACTTTTGTTATTTGTAACTAAATATTTGGTTCTTGCAGCTGCAAATGGAGTTGTCATTGCCACAGAGAAGAAATTGCCATCTATATTGGTTGACGAAGCATCTGTAAGTTGCGTTGACTTTTTCTTTGGATCCATTTCTGCATATTATATTGTCCTGCACATTATATCTGCCATCTATATTGTCTTGTTCAAGGTTGTATTTAATTTGGTTTTGCCATCTTTGTTCTTATGCTTTTTTCTGCATCTCCAATAAATTATTCAACATGTTTTTTTAATTTTTATTGTTGGTTTATCAAATTGTCTAATAACCCTTCTCTGCCTAGTACTCGAAAATATAGTATGTTGCGATGTTCTTTTATTTTATTTTTCTTTGAAAAGTATTTTCCTAGTGGAAAATGTTTTTACTATATCATGATAAATAAGTATCTGAAATTTGGCCATTGATAAAACAATCTCTTGCCTAGTTTCTGCAAGCTGTTTGTGAATTTACTTTTTAATTATTTTTTGAAGATATTTGATTTTTCTCTTACTGGATCTTACTGTTTTTGTCAAATGATTGCAGGTTCAGAAGATTCAGTTATTAACACCAAATATCGGTGTTGTATACAGGTTTGTTTCTTCATGCATGTTTAAATCATGTTAGTTGAACATATTTTTATGGCATTATTATTTCATTGTACAGTGCAAGCTGCTATTATGGCATTGAGTTTTGAAAAAGAGATAGAAACCATCACAATATGAAGCATATCATCGAAAACTAAATATTTAACAGAGAATTATATCAAGAGGTTTTCCCTTCACAAAAGATCCCTCCTTTTGTTTACAAACCATCACAAGTACTCAATGAAAATCATGAATCCCCCTAAACTGATTTCTCCCTATTTATCTAACCAATCACCTTCTAATCCCTTCCAACATGCTAACTAATCTTAGTACTGTACTGACTAACGAACCGAATGGTTGTTCTTATTCTATCCCAACGATACATCCTAACAATTTCCTGGATACAGCATCAATTGAGGTGGGTGGAAAGGCTCCTGAGGAAGTGTGATTACTTTTTTGGGATTTTTTTTCTTCTTAAACATGTATTATGTATAAAATGGAAATAGATGTAACGTGCTTAAGGCTGATTGAATAATTAGTAGAAGGAAAATAGATATTTCAGTGACAAAAGCTTATAAAATGTGTTGTCACTGGCCAAGTGCATATTCTATTGTCCTTGAAACAGTTTGTCACAAAAGAAGTAGTAGATGACTTTTGAAAGCTATATTCGATGTTTTTCTGTTTTCTTTTTGTACTTTGTAACTGATAAACTGTTGAAAGTACTCTTTTCTATGTTTCATGTTTGCAACTTCATATATAGTCTATTACCTTCTATTTCCATTTGTGTTGAGCTTTTGGTATCGTATTTGATCGACTTTGATTGTCTTTGTTGTTCAGTGGCATGGGTCCCGATTTTCGAGTTTTGGTTCGAAAAAGCAGGAAACAGGCTGAGCAGTATCACCGATTATATAAAGTACAGTACATCATTTTATGTTGCAATATTCTTTTATCTTGTTCTTCCTATATTTCGTAAATATGATTCAGTTATTATGTTATCACTTTCACTTTGGAATTTGATATTGGAATTAATTTTATTGTTTAAATGCTACATGGTAAATGGTAACACGGTCTTATGTAGTTCTGCCTATTCCTTAAGTTCCTATTACATGGAATGAGTGAGGACACATTGGCACATTGCCTTTTCAACCATGGGATCTTAGTTTTTCTTTTTCTGTAGTGTTGAGCATTTGTTAATGGTGTTTGTTAAAAGATACAAAAAATTATGCTATTGATAATCATTAGCTTTATGAATATACAATTTCTAGTCCAGTTGTCTTTTAGTATACTATTATGGATCTTTTGTTATGAATAGGCTATATCTGATATTGTAAGCGAAAATTGCAGGAACCAATCCCTGTCACTCAACTTGTAAGGGAAGTTGCCGCCGTTATGCAGGAATTTACTCAGTCTGGGTAATTATTCATTTCTTTGTAATGCCTGCATTTTCTGAAATGTTTTGACAGCTGAACTTTACCTTATCTACACATAGCATATAAGTTTATTTTATGAACATATTCCGCCCTGCCCACTACCTATAAAACGAAGGAAGATAGTGAGAAAAATTATGTGTAATCCTTTTTGTATAAGAGTTAGGTTAATGTTTCTACCCGTGTCCTGTTTTGTCAATTTGTCTTCCTTATCAACCCCTCACTAGATTTTTCCAACTACAGTTTCAGCCCTTTTAATTTTACAATAGATGATTTTTTAAGAAACTAATTGCCATAATTATATCCTCCAATAAAAATGGAGTATCCATTGTGATGCTTTTCAAAGTTGATGTATATTAATTGTTTTAAATTAAATGTTGTGGGATCGTTTCACAGCAACCTTGATTATGATTAAATGTTGAGGGGAGTTTGGAATGAGTCTAAAAGAGGGTGTCTGAAACTTTGGAGATTTTCCTTTCCGAAAGAACCAATATTTGTGGGTCCTATATCAGCACGAGTTAATTTTGATGCCCTGTTGGGGATTCTAATTGTTTAGATAAACATTTTGGATCTTACTGGATTTCCACAATGAACCTCTAAATCTAGAATGTAGTCAACTTAATTGGACTGTCTTACTATTTTTCTTACATACAAATAGTTCTTATTCTTTCCATTTCCGCCGTTATTATATTTGAATTTTAATATTTCTTTGTTGTCTTGATAGTGGCGTTAGGCCTTTTGGAGTGTCCCTGCTGGTTGCAGGGTTTGATGATAATGGACCACAATTATATCAGGTACGACATGTTGTACATGTAAAAAGTCTAGACAGTATTCAATCTTTGGTGAAATGTGCAGTATTCTTTGTATTGTCTTTGACGAGTTTGTACTGGATCTATTCTTCTTCTTGCACTTAAGAATTGTTTAAAGTTACAGCAGTTTTCAGATATAGAAGGGGGGAAATCGAATGCTTTTGACTCAATTTGTTTATACTGCAGGTGGATCCATCAGGTTCATATTTTTCTTGGAAAGCTTCTGCTATGGGGAAAAATGTTTCTAATGCCAAGACATTTCTCGAGAAGAGGTATGCTTTCACATTAATGATGACAATGCTGTAGGCAAATATGCTGAGTGTATCAATGTATGATGTGTATGTCTGTTGTGACTATTATGTGGTTTGAAATTTTATGTTAGAGATTATTGTAACTATATATTTCTGTTTGACGTTAGTTATAGTATCATTCATTACAGATATACATCAGTGTCCATCAGTTCAAAATTTTCTTGATTGTCCAATTGTAGGTACACAGACGATATGGAGCTTGATGATGCAGTCCACACAGCAATATTGACACTGAAGGAAGGGTAAGAGAATGCCGTTTAAAGTTTATGCATTAAATAAAACCTCAATGAAAATATCATATTTAATTATTACAGTCGATTAGGAGGCAAAAAAAACCATTGTATATTATTTTGTTTTCTTCTTCATTTAATAAAAAATGTTTCCTCCTGCCATAAATAGTGTATGGTAGCTTCCGTGTTTCAGAATTATACATTGAACATAAAATGCATGTAAGATTGTTTTGTTGGGTTCAAATAAAAATACATATTGAGGCTAATCCTTTGTAGGGTATTAAAGCAAATTTTGTATCAGTGATCTTGACATTTACTGAAGGCACATACTTCTCAACCATCATGAGCAGACTTTATAGTAGCAAGGTTCCAAGCTTGTTAGATTGGATTGGAAAATGATAGGGAGTGATAACTGTTTCATTGACAATTTTAGTGTTATCTGTTTTTTTTTTTTTTTCTTGTCTGATATATTGTGTGACCTATCCAATCTTTTGTTAGTATTTGAAATTATTCCCTTTTGTTTTTTTGTTTTGTTGGCATTTTCTAGGTTTGAGGGACAGATCTCGGGTAAAAACATTGAAATTGGCATAATTGGTGCAGACAAAAAGTTCAGGTGCATATCTTTGTTCACTAAAAAATATACTCTGGTCTGGATGACTTTTCTGTTTGTTTTTTTTTTTTTTTTTTTTCCCTTTTTGTTTTTTTTTTT
>NC_021166.2:18071309-18150998 GCF_000331145.2 Cicer arietinum
TTTTTTTTTTTTTTTTTTTTTTTTTTTTTTCCCTTTTCAGTATTTATTTATTTGAATCTTGCTTCGTCTGGTCACTGTCATCGATCGAGTGGAGCTAAACTTTTGGCTGTCCAATCTGAATTAATAAAAGCTATAGTATAGAGCCATACGGGTTGGGACTAGGAAATTAAATAGCAGCTCAAATGAAGAATATGGTGCGCTTGTTTTACATTTGCACCAAGGTCAAAACTTATATCAAGTTCATCAGGTCTTTCTCAGTTTGGTTATTAGTTTTATTTTTGAAATTTTTAAAAACCAAAACCATATTTAGTTGTGGTTTTCATTTTAAAAGATTGTTGTGTAGCTATAAATTCTTGGGTACTGTCACTGCTTTTATCGACCGTCGTGCAACACCCTGCTGTTGCCTGACAGTCTCTACTATTGTCGCCACCTAACAGTCCTGTACTGCCACTAAACACCTTCTGCTGTCTCCATGTGGCATCCTCCATAGTCACTGTGTGATATCCCTCATCATTGTCAAGCATCCTCCATCTTTGCTCAACACTCCCTGGAACTGTCCCACTAGTTACTCTCCACCACCATCTCCGTCAGTTTTGCCATCGGCACCAAACACCTCTCTACAGTCATCGGACACCGACCATCATCATTACTGCAAGACACACCCCCACCATCTGCCATTGCCACCTGACAAGACAATCACAGTTAGGCAAGTGGGGATTAGGGTGGAAAGAGATGCCTGAAAACACTAGGGATGGATCGAGGTGTGACATGTTTTTTAATAACTCTTTATTTCAAAAATTAACTAACAGTATTAAAAGTGAGTAAACTAATTTAACTCCATTTTAGACAAACCTGTTTTGTTTTAGAATTTACACTTGAAATCAAAATACTGAAAGTTCGCAACCTACCAAATAATTCGGATGTTTTTGTTTCTTGACCAAGTTTTCAAAACAAAGACTGTATATTCATTTTATTTCAGATTCTGCCATATATCTTTTTAATGGAAGCTATTTAACATTGGGAAAGATATTTGCAAGTCATTGTTTGCCAAACTTTATTGCAGTTGCCAAATATGTAAAGGAACTTGATCTAAGTTTTATCCTTTTATTATCAATGCAAATGGAAAACTTCCCGATGCATTTCACAAGTAGCTAGTTTCTTTTCTTATCTTTTGCTGATGGGAGGCATTAGTGCATAAATTGACAGTAAGCTCAGGTTATTTGCTTTGAATGCCTGATTGGGTATCTTAATAGTTTGTTAATTAATTGTAATGCAGGGTATTGACACCAGCTGAAATTGATGATTATTTGGGTGAAGTAGAATAATCTGCAATGAAGAATCCATCCTTATGTTCCTGAAGTTGGTGTTTGTTTCATAGTTGAGTTGAATAGAATTTCAAGATGGGTTGATAATGAAGACCTGTGATGGGACTAGCAAATTTGTGAGCTACTCTTGGTGGTGGGGCCAGCAAGTCTTCTGAAAAACTTTTATGCAAAGCCCTCAGAATTTCCATACAAACCTTAGCTTGTTTAAATATATGATATGATAATGACTTTTAATCAACGTTGAATTTTTTTCCTTTACTTTTATCATCTGACTGCACCTTATCTATTTTTTCTTGATACTGCTAATTATATAGTTGCATTGGGGTTCTTAAATCACGGTTTTCTTTAGTTGTCAATGTTGGATATGCGAAATGATAGTATTGGTCCAGCCACATCAGAAAGCACATATTAGTACATCCCAACTTAATAATGGGGTCCCTCTGTCCTAGCAATATCTATTTGCACAACCATCAAATGTTTCTATTATTAATCCACTTTGTATCAGTACTCTTTACTCGAGCATGTCATCAACCATTTTCTTCATCTCCTTACTAACAATATCAAACTGTAGTTATTCATCTGAAACTTTCTTTAGATAAAACATCTTAATCGGAGACTTTGTTCAGATCAAAATTATGCTTGAACTTGCCAATAGTTTGCACATCATCATTATTGTAATCATCTATATCCATCTCTCCATCCTTGTCAAAGGATTCTTCATATGAGATATCCTCGTCGTCGCTGATGCCCAAGTCAAGTGTAAGCTAAGTGATCCATGAAGTGCAGCCATTTCTTAGAAGAAACAAAAGCACAGTCAAATTAGACCCTATTATCTCCATCTGTTATCTGCTCGTTACAACTTTTCTTTCTGGCGCTATGAACAACTTACATTCGGAGATTGATACATTTGAGCAATTTATACATAATAAAATAACATCAATACTTAATGAGTTTCAATTGATGTTACTATTAGAAAATAAATTTAAACATGGGTCTACTGAATTCTTGGAATGCCATGAGTAGACATGGGAGATGGACCATCCCAAAAGTTTGAAATAATTTTTAAAATTTATTACAATATAAAAAAATATCTTATAACATCCTTTATCTTTTATGTTATATTACAGAGTGAGTTCTACGGTAGACCACCTTTATATGTAGTATATTGTAAATCAATACCTAAAAATCATTATAAATTACCGTCTTTATGAATAAGAGGATGATTTGGTTGATGTCAATTCATGTGCATACATATTTGTTTTTATTAATCTGGTATCATTAAATCAGTATATCAATCATAAAAATGAAAATTGCCATTAGTGTTTACTTCTAAAAGACTAAGTTTATAGTCGTTGGAGTTTTAAAGATTTATAAAATAGTCCATGGTAGACTATAATTCATGTTAGAACTTGGCTATATTACAATATCTTAGTTTAGTTCTTAGGACTAGATCATTAGGATCAATTGTATTTAAAAAAAATGATAGGTAGGATTTTATGATCTTAAAGTATACTAGGATATGCAGGGAACTAAACTACCATCTTTGTTGTCTAGGGATACAATAAAATTAATATTTTAAGTATTTTTTTTATTATATAATGTCAATCTTAATGCACTTAAAAAATGTATCATATACTTTTAGATTTATATAAAAATTTATCTAAATAATTTATATGATATAATCTTTTAACCAATCAAATTCGAAAAATATGTATTGAATAAAATATTATTGAACAGTATAACATTATTAACATTATTATAATATTATATCGATTTAATTTGAACTCTTCTCTTTTAACAATATTAAAGCTCTTATTATTTATCTCCTTTTACCTAAAACCCATAACTTTAACAAAATTAAAGTAGCTAGCAACTATATAAGTCTTTAAAATAAATGAAACATAATACTCTTGAACAGTATGTTGAGCTTGTGTTTAAATTTCGTTAAAAGATATACTAATATATAATGTTAGACGCACCTCAAATAAGATAAAATCTGGCGGAGGAAACTAACGAGAAAGAATAAAATATTTCCCTTCCTTTCTGTATAAATAAATTCATTATTTCATAATTATATAGTACTATAGAGGTGTGAATAAAATAACATTATCAGATATTTTGAACAGGCCCAACAGTGATTTGAGGAGTGGCCCAATGATAAGAACTAGGGTTTGCAAAAAATGAAAAGGTGCAAACCAATGGTGCAGCGGCACTCACTATATATATTCTCAAATCAGAGCAGTAAAATCAGAACCCCTATCTCGGCATCGCAACAATTTCTTCATTCTTTCGCATTCCCCTCTTCTCCGTTGCATAAGTTTTTTTTTTGTTTATTGTTTTTTTGATTTTGTGTTTTGATTTGAAGTTTATATTGATCTGTGATTTGTTTGTTGAAAAATTGCACGCAGTATCGTAGGTGTCTCTTATAATATAGAGCGATCTTGATACATAGTGCATATATTAAGAGCTGTTTATTCAGCAAGCAGCCAGACAACTGCTGAGATGGATCCACAGATTCACGGCTTATTCATGCTGTTTCTCTACTAATTCCATCTTACATTTTCTTTCTCATAAATAATCTCTCTATTTTTAAATAAATATAATCAAATTCTATCAAATGATGAAATCAATTGCGCTTTCTCCCCCAACTATTCTAATGGTGTGATTTTGGTCCTCTAAATGTTACTTCATATTCTATCTCTCTCGTTTTTTATTGTGTCATTTACGATTTTTATCTTTTTCGAATTGTATAATTTTGCCTCGACTTTTTACTTTCATAGTCTCAACTACATTTCAGCGGTGAAAATGTTTTATTTGCTTTATATCAGTGAAAATTTCGTTTATTTAAATAAAGTTTAAACTGTATAAATCTCCCCCTAAAGTTTAAACTGTATAAATCTCCCCCTAAAGTTTAAACTGTATAAATCTCCCCCAATATAAAATGAGAAAGGTGTAAATGTGGGACCAATATTGCGTAAATGTCGGACTAAGGGATGTGGGAATAAAATCGGTCAGATCAAAATTACATGAAAATTCTCTATCCTATTTAAAATAATTTACACACATACAGCAAAACATTTAAATTAATAATAAATTATCAAATAAATTTTAATAACTAAATTATAACCAAATAACAAAAGAAAAATACATGTTAATTGAATTAATTCGCAAGTTCAAAATGTTGACTATGCTATCTAAATTGAATAGTAGATGAGTTAATTCAAAACAGATCAATGTCACTCATATCAAGAGCGTATCTATTATTTATTTACATAAATATATTATTTAAATATAAGTATTATTATTTATTAAATTTTACTCCACTTAATTAATTCACTAACTACAATCAATAATAATCTTCTAGTAAAAAATAATTTTATCATTAAAATCAATTCAAATAATTAGTTTTTTAGTAACTACGCACAATTGACATATAACATTTAGATTATGTTTAGCAATGAAAACAACGAATTTATAAGCTACCAGCGATAACAATTATTTATGGATTCATTGAAAAGTTAATTTAAAATTTTATGAGTTTATATTTTATTATTTTTTCTTCCAATTTTATCTTTACTATTGTAACTAAACTCCATGTTAACTCTTTATAATTTATTTATTAAAATTTTAAAACAATAATATATTTATAAATAATTTTAATAAATAATAATTTTAAATGAATTATCTATTATAATTCTAATTTATTTATAAATAATTTAAATATTAAAATAATTAATATTTTGAAGTAAATAATTACTTATTTTAATTAAAAATAAATAAAATATATATCATATTAATAAATTTTAAATTAATAACAAAATAAAATTGAAATAACTACTTTTAAAATATTTTAAACATTAAATAATAAAATTTATTTTAATTAAAAATGTCATTTTTATGTTATTTTATATTTTTAATTAATTAATCCTCTAATTTTATCAAACATTTTAATTCATTTAACAACTACAAACGATAAATTATAAATTATAAATATAAATGATGAACCTTAACAAGACAGAAAAAGCCAACATCCTTTTTTAGAAAAAGACAGAAAAAGCAGCATGCAGATGGAACAAATGAAAATAGTCATTCTTTTTATCAAGCAATGAAGATAATCATTGCATTTGTAGTATACCTCTCTCTGTATTCTTTTTATTCTGAAAAATCATATAAACAACTTTTTATTGACAAAAATGGTTAATGGTTCCTCACATTTTATGACAAGTGTGAATATAAGTATATAAAAATGATTAAATAAAAGAAGTATATAAAAACATTTAAAAAATATATAAAGTTATATAGTGAAACGGATTTTTTTCAATAAATATAGAGTTCAGTTAAATCTGAGTCATTCAAAATAAAAAAGTAAGGCATTTTAACTATTAAAAATTAAAAGTGAAGGATGTGGATCAACAAGAGAGAGAAAACATGTGAAAATTCTTTCTCCTACATAATACTCCTCTCTTGGATTGGATGACCAACATGTAAAAAAAAGTGTCTAGAAATGCGTTATTCTTTTAATTTTCAACACAAAATTTATTGTTTTTTTTAATTATACCTATTAATTAATGCTCTCTTTAAGTAATTATTCACACAAAATAAATTATCCTATAATAAATGATAATTTTAAATTATAATGCAATATTGTTTATTTTATTTTATTTTAATTTTACCGTCTAAATAATGTTATATCCATTACTCCTTATTAAAATTAGATATTTTAGTTAAGAAGTTAGGCGATTAATTAATTGATTACACTTGATTTGATTTGTTAGTTGGTTATGTTTAGACTTGGTTAAGTTTGAAACATGATATATAAATAAAGCTCTACTATTCCTTGTTTTTTCTTCTTTTATAATCATTTAATGTTTTAATTTCTTTTTAAATATTGTATTGAATTATTCCTTGCATCAAATTCTCTAACTTATTTTCACCGTAATATACATTTTTATCTATATATCAATAATTAATAAAAATAATTTAATAAAATAAATATTATTTTTATTTTAATTATATATTTTTCTTAATTCATATAAAATAATAAAATAAATCAGTAATTACAGGTCAGATAAAATATTATCCGCATGATTTAAAATGAAATGGTGAAATATATTTATATGAAATAGATAGTAGTAGAATTAAAAAAAGAAAAAAGAAAAAAGAAAAGAATATAGAAGAAAGAGGAAAATCGCAAAAACAGGGGACAGCATACACCTACACAAACTTGGTTACATACTATGGTTTAAGTATTTGACCTATTATTGCATGCCTTCGACCCCTTCTTTAACTTCATATACTTTACTTTCTTCCTCTTCTCTTTCATTCTCCATACACTATTTTTGTTTCACAATTCACCATTTTCCAATATTATCTTTCACAGACACAACATAGATAGGGTAAGTAACTAACTCACTCACTATGTCTCTTTGTTGGATTCCTTTTCTGGCACAGATCTGATTCTCTATTACTATTCAAACCTTTCTATTTTATTATCATTATTATTATTATCGAATTATGCTTTTTCTCTTTTCTTTCCACTTCCACAATTTCAATCTCTCATCGGAATTTCTGTTTAACATGTTTATCATTTAACCGCTTATTTTCAACCTATTTCTAAAATCAAAGAGGGAATGTGGTTAAGCTATTTATTGAAATGAGCTAAAAATATAGCTCTCTTTCAAACAGTTACATAAGTGATTATGTCATAAGATAAGCCCAATTAAAATAAGCTCTTTTAAAGGCACCCTAAATGTTTTTTTCGATTGTGTGGCTCATAGTTCATAAGTCACACAAATCCTACCCTCCAGGTAATTATTGTTGTTGTTATTGATTGGTTAGAGTTAGTGTGGCTCTTGAAACTTGTGAGTTACTAGTCTCTTTTTTTCTTCTTTTCTATAATTAATAAATAATGATGACTAATTTTTTTGAATGAGATATGGAGTTTAATTTCTAATTGTTGGTTTTATCATTTTATTGTAAATGTATGGATATGATTCCACTGTAGTCATGTTGTTGAGTATGTTGCATTTCTCCAGATAGTTGATTATTTCGCGGATTATGAAGAATAATGAAGGAAAATTACTGGTAGACAAGAGCAGGGTTGTCCCTGTGGCAATCATATTTGTGGTGTTATGTGGTCTTTCTTTCTATATGGGAGTAATCTTTGGTTCTGAGAAGGACAATTTTGTATCAAATATTAGCCAGAGATCCCTTGATTCCCCCAAGGAATCATCGTCGTCATCATCATCATCATCATCAATAAGTTCTCTTCAAATTAAATACATCAGTTTTCCTGAATGCAGTATTGACTATCAAGATTTCACTCCATGCACTGATCCAAGGGTAATATTAGTATAGTCTCCCATCTTCTGATGTCATTGGATTTGTGGAAGAAAATTTTCTTAATGATTATGAGTCTATTTGGATTGGCTTATCTGAGCTAATCGACTAACATAAACACTTGTGAGATTGTTTGGGAGAGTTTAATGAAACAGCTTAATAACTTATGACATGTCTATAAACTGTTTTAGGCTTATTTCCATAAGCTCTTCAGGATAACTTATGAAAATAACTTATATTTGATTTTATCTTTTTGTTAAAGAGATAACTTATAAATAAGCACTTACATGATAAGTGTGTATGCTATTAGCGCTTAATTTATTTGTTTATCTAGAGTATGGTTAATTTTACAGAGATGGAAGAAGTATGGATCCTATCGGCTCAATTTGTTGGAACGCCATTGCCCTCCAATTTTTGAGAGGATAGAATGCTTAGTTCCTCCCCCGGACGGGTACAAGCCTCCAATTAGATGGCCAAAGAGCAGAGATGAATGTTGGTACAGGTATAATATATTCCTTATGATGAGTAGAAATATTGTACTGGCATAATTCAAGTTTCCTGCAATTGATATTTGGCCACTCTGTCATGTTTTCTGTTATATCTATAATTTCAGGAATGTTCCATACGACTGGATTAATAAGCAGAAATCCAATCAACATTGGTTGAAAAAGGAAGGGGAGAAATTCCTCTTTCCCGGTGGGGGTACTATGTTCCCGAATGGTGTTGGTAAATATGTTGATCTAATGGAAGATTTGATCCCAGAAATGAAAGATGGAACTATTCGAACTGCCATTGATACCGGTTGTGGGGTGAGTCTTACTTCTCTTTGTGTTTTTATCAGTCTTGTCAATTGTGGAAACGAGCAATTTGTTCAAATTCAACTACACTATAGCACCGCTGTACTTGCTATTTGACAATACTTGTACTAAATGGCGTAACGTGGAACAATAGCGATCTGTTCAAATTCCACGAAGTATATTGCTACAATCACAATTTGACAACATGGTTTGTATGTAGGGAATGGCCTTGCAAATTACAGTTCTCCTCCTTTAAAAATCATATTATAATTCAATTACACGTGCTGCTTATTGTAGTTGAGCTTTCCTAACTGCAATGTAAATATATTTTAAAACCAACTAATTTTGTACAAAAAACAATTAATTTCAGTTGTGACTTTCAATCCCGTGATAATAGACAAAGAGTTTCATCGATTAATACACATAACTCTTTTTCATTTTAGGTTGCTAGCTGGGGTGGTGACTTGCTGGATCGCGGCATTCTTACCATGTCTCTTGCACCAAGAGATAACCATCAAGCTCAGGTTCAATTTGCTTTGGAACGTGGTATCCCTGCAATTCTTGGTGTCCTTTCTACACACAGGCTTCCGTTCCCATCAAATTCCTTTGACATGGCTCATTGCTCCAGATGTCTCATTCCATGGACAGAATTCGGTATTTCTTTTATGGATTTTGAACATTTAGCAATCAATCATAGCTATGCAACATTTACCAATGGATTTTGAACTTTGAATTAACACTGCAATATTTTATTACAACATTTGTCCCTAAATATAGGACCTTGATATTTTTCCTTGTCCCTTTTCATAAGACCACTTTTCAAGTTTTCCATTGCATTAATTATACCAACATACCCTTAATTATGTTACATCTTTTTTTGGAATCTATAATAAATACTACAATGCAAACATAAACTAATACAACTGTCAATAAATTTAATACTATCACCAGCTTTATTAATTTCCGTGATTTAGTCAACTGGTACTATATTTAGGGAGAGAGGTAAAAAAAAATTTATTAATGTTAAGTCATCCTGTTTGAGTAACATGCTTCAATGCTTAGATATTTGTTTTCTGCTTAGATCTGAGAAGTTCACTCTAAGTTCTCATTCATTTTTATGGGGTATCTGGTATTAGGCGGAGTTTATCTTCTCGAAATACACCGAATTCTTCGTCCTGGAGGATATTGGGTCTTGTCTGGTCCACCAATCAACTACGAGCGCAGATGGCGTGGATGGAACACAACTATCAAAGAGCAAAAATCAGATTATGAGAAATTGCAGGATTTGCTGACTTCATTGTGCTTTAAATTGTACAATAAAAAGGGTGACATTGCGGTTTGGCAGAAGTCTCCCGATAGTGATTGCTATAATAAGCTAACTAGAGATACCTATCCACCTAAATGTGATGACAGTCTTGAACCAGATTCAGCATGGTATACTCCACTTCGTACGTGTTTCGTCATTCCGGATCCAAAATTTAAGAAATTAGGCCTGGCATCAACTTCTAAGTGGCCTGAGCGGTTGCACGTTACTCCTGAACGGATTTCAAAGGTTTACCACGGGAGTGATAGTACGTTCAAACAGGATGACAGTAAATGGAAAAAACATGTTGAACACTACAAGAAGTTGATGTCTGAGCTTGGGACTGATAAAATAAGAAATGTGATGGATATGAATACAGTATATGGAGGTTTTGCTGCGGCTTTGATTAATGATCCTGTATGGGTCATGAATGTGGTTTCGTCTTATGCTACCAACTCACTGCCTGTGGTTTATGACCGAGGCCTTATTGGAACCCTCCATGACTGGTAATTTTGAAATATTGCAATTGAAGCATAAAGTTTTTATTTATAAATAAAATATTGTCTTATATGAACTTTTGTTGATTTGATTTTTGTTGCGATAGGTGTGAAGCATTTTCGACATATCCTCGGACATATGACCTCCTTCATCTTGCCGGACTCTTCACTGCAGAAAGCCATAGGTGACATTAGAATGAGCTGTTTGTTGGTATTTAAACACATTATTATTTTTTCATGAACATTAGTATTGTTATAATCGCCAAATCATTAAAAATGTTAGACTTTACTCATAACTACTTCTAAAATTACATATATGGTTGATTCTGATTTGTTGACGGTGTAATTTCTGTACACCGATAGTGTATCAAAATTAAACTACTTTTTGAATTTGTATATCAATACAGATAAGATATGCCGTCTTTTCCCTAACTTTATTAATTTTTCAGTTTGCTTCCCTAACTTTAACCGATTTGTTAAGTGATTTGTTTCATAGTTACTTGTACTTCTGGCTAGTTCATTCTGAAAATGATTATTATTTTGCAGATGTGAAATGAAGTATATGTTGCTAGAAATGGACCGTATATTACGACCTGGTGGGTATGCTATCATACGCGAGTCCAGTTATTTTTTGGATGCAATTACATCCATTTCCAAAGGTATGCGATGGGAATGTCGTAAAGAAGATACCGAGCAGAGCGGTGACATGGAGAAGATATTAATATGCAAGAAAAAGCTATGGTATTCATCCAACAAGGATTCTAGATGACAAACTCTAGGAGGGACCTAAGCAGTGGTGTGAAAGGTGGTTGTTGGTTAGAACAATCTTGCCAGTAGTAGATTGATTCATATATTATGTAATATATATTAAAACATGAATCGGTCTATTTCATTGGCAAACCCAATAATCTGTTTTATTAGTTTATTGAGTTTTCACATATATATATTATAGAGAGTTAAAGTTAGATTTTTTATGTCATTAATGTAGCTGCATTGCTTCATTTTATCCACCTTTGTTTGGAACAAAAGAAATGGTTCAATGTAGTGTAGCCCTGAGAAAGTGTGATTTCCCTTAGAAATTGTTTTACTAAGTCAGCGCTTGTATTAATGTTGAGCATGATAAGTAATGTGCTTATCATCTGTGCTTAATGTGTGTCCAAATTTATTGTGGTTACTATTATTGCTGGTATTGTTTTTGGTGTGCTGCTTTCAAAATTTATGGATTAAATCATTTATCTTTTAAAATATACACAAGTGAATATTTTTCATTTTTTATTAAAAAATATTGAGATGGTAAGTCACGGAGGATTATTAATAATAAATATATTATTATTAAAGTTTGATCAAAAATCAAATTAGGAAAAATGAACCAAAACTTACACGCATAAAATTATTATTATTATTATTATTAATCATATGTGATTTGTCACCCTCAAACATTTTTTAATAGAAAAAAAAAAGAAAAAAGGATTATTTTTACAAATTGCTAAACCGCAAATTTTTTAATCATACCTGATTTTTGTCATGTTTTTTGTTGTTAGATTTTTTTTTTCAGTTAGCACGTCTTGTGTTTGTGATATTTTGTAAAATCTTAGGATGACACCCTCTCACATATTTTTTTAGCATACTAGAATAATAATTAGTTATGTCATTCGCATTATTTTTTACTTGATACTGGTTTCATTGTCAAACCATTTAATTTAGTTTTTTTATTATTTAAATTTTAATTTTTCAATTTAAATTTTAACTTTTCAATCTCATATTCAAACCATCTCAGCCAAACAACAATAAATTCAAATTAGTTTGATTATCACATGTTTTGACTTAAGTTAAGACATCTCTCTAGCTAAATTTCTTACGAAAATAACTTTGTTTTGATCTCTATGCCTTTTTTTAACTCTGTGCCGAATTTAGCGAGGACATGGTAGTAGTCAAACACGATCGAATAGGCTACGCAGTACCATGGTCAAAGAATTGACTTTTTTAAAGAAACTTAAAACTACATATTTCTATTTTTTTTACTTTTTGTTATAATAAAATTTGATAAACAAAAATCTAAAAAAACAGATTAGGTGAAAATTCATTCTTACATTAATCATGAACAAATTTGATAATGAATAAATAAATTTATTTGAACTTATATGGTTATTACATATTTTACAAAAATCTAAAAGACAAAGAGAAGGTTCAAGAGAGTGACGAAGGTGAATGATGAACACAAAAATTATTATTATTTTAAAAAAAATGTAAGTTATGTAGCTAATTATTATTAGAGTGTGTTATAAGGTGTCATTCTAATATTTCTCTTAAAATTTTAAACACAATATCCCTTTTTATTTTGAAAAAAAATCATAATAAAGATAAAATATGATAAAAATTTATCTTTATTACGCGTTTGATATAAACCTTATAATAACATGATAGATTATATATTACATTTAAATAATAAAATTACTCTTATGAAATTTTTACATATCGCCACATCTTCAGATATCTCACTTTCATCGAGTCTCATCGGATCTATGTTGGCAAGGACAAATATATGACTTTTGGTTAGTGGAGCATATAAATATGACTCATTCCCCTCAAAATAACAGTTGCATTTAACTATTTCATACAATATGTTGTATAATTAATTTATTTTCAACTTTTATAAAGAATATATCTTAGACAAAAAAAGTATACTATAAAGTTAGATATTTGATTATTTATAAAATTTGTCGAAAATAAACTATTTTTAATAATTATGGTTGTTATTACGGCTGTATAAAATCTGTTCCGTTCCGTGAACCGGTTGTCTTGTCATGTAAACAATAGGACGAATCTGACACCCGGTCCTAAAAAAAAGGACAAAAAGAAAGTACAAGGCAAGAACAAGATAAAAAAGAACTGGGTTCGGGTTATCTCTTGGGTTACTCATCCCGTTTCAAATTAATTTAAGGACAAATGATTATTTTTTGTTATTATTGATTCACCTCTCTAAAAAAAATTAATCACTAACTTAATAATTTAATGGTTGTAAGACAATATCATATGAGTTACTACTCTTGAATAAATTGACAAGTGATAACCATATATGACTTATTATGAGTTTCTGTATATTTAATTATTTTTCTAAACAAAATTTAAAGATTATTATTTGGCGTCTCGTCTTGGGACCAACTCAATCTTGTTTTTATTTCTTCTTATCCTTAATAAACCTGCAACTTATCGGATTAAAGAACGAATTATAGTTTAAAATTTGACCCGATCAAACATTGAGACCGAATAAGGAACACACCAAACTCAGTATAACCCGTTATTTATACACCTCTAATTATCATTCACAAAATTAAAATTAATTGCATAAAAATACATTATTAAACACACAATATATTTTTTATTTTTGACGAATATATTTCATATATCATTGATTTGGTAGGGACAACACTTCATTTTTAGACAACTATTGTTAATCAATAATTAATAAGCTAGTGGTGACCCAACTAGCTCTACATGCATTCGTGCATATAGGGATGTTCATTGTATAAAAATTGAATTGTCTTGAATTATATTAATGGTTTGGTTCAATTTTTTAAAAACCACTTTCAAATCAAGTTCAGTGCAGTTGTGAATCGATTTGAAACTAGTTTATAAATATAAACCAGTTTAACATTTTAAACAAGTTTTTAATCAAAATTGATTTCGAACTAGTTCTTTTGGCAAAAAAATATCTATTATTTTGGCTTTTTTTTTTTTTTGATTTTTTTAAAGAAAAGTAGATATAAAAAATATTTTAGATTTTTTTGTCAAAAGTTTTTCAAGAAAAAAGTGATTTAAATTTTTTCGAAAAAACAATTTTGATATTTTCTATATTTTTTTTCGTGAAAAACAAATTTCAAAATTTTTCTAAGAAAAATATTTTAATTGAGGTTTTTTTTAAAACTTTTCAATTGATTTTTAAATTAAATTTAATTATCTGTTTTAAATATGTAGTTCAATTCATGACACTAATACACTTGTTACACCATTCTTGCAAGTCTCTACACTTACGAGAAAGAATTTTACTATATTGGACAATTAAAATTTTTTAAGGTGAAAAATCTACATGATATTTATTAACTATTGTATTTAAATGTACATTTTTTTAGATATTTAAATATGCATGATATTCATTAATTATTATTTATATTGAAATGTTCATTAGAAAATTGTAGTTAATTATATTTAATAATAATTAATGAATTACAATATCTTTTTATATTAATTAATTAATTAATTATTCAACATAGGTATGTAAAATTTGAGTTTGAGAAATATTTAGTATTTTCACCTATAATATATTAACCCCATTAAAATTAAATTGTTTTAGAAAACTTTGGTTTCAAACTTCCTAAATTTATTCTGGGAAATAACTTTCCAAAGAGTACCAGATAAGAAATATATTCTAGAGTACTTTTAAAAACGATTTGGTTAATATTTTCCATATTCCTAATAATTATTGTAAGAAGTTTATGGATGATTACATCAAAATTTGTTCTCACCTTATGGTTTTTCCAACCTCTAACTTAAGAATAATTGTATGAGAAGGATGAAAGTTATTGTCGATCATCTTATTTCAAGAAACTTTTACACTATCTTCGAACTTAAATATATAAGAATATATTTAATTTAAATTTAATTCAATTATATTTTCAGTTTTGTTTATAAGTAACTCTAACTCCAATACTTAAAAATATTTTTGTCACAACCTTATAATAAACTATGAACATACTGATTCACTACTCATACATTATTGAAAATGTCATTTCTTTTTGACATGAAAATAAACTTTATTCGTACTAAAATAAAAATAGTACAATTAGATATAATTATTAAGAAAATAAAAAATACATTAACAATATACATAAAAATTGTATAAGTTAATGATAAAATAACCAAACCAAAACTTTGTTTTTAAGAATTAAATTAGTGTCTTCCACCGATCAATGATAAAAAATAACGTAAAATTCACGTTTTTTAATGTCAATCATATTCAAAAAAAAAATTGTTTGTGTTCAATCATATCCAATATAGATGGTATATGACCAATATAATTATGTGTTGACAAATCATTTATAAGATTGAGAGAATATTAAATTTGGTGGTAACTTTTATAAGCACCTTATTTAAAATATATTAGCTACAAAACGAGTCATTTTCCAACCACACAAAGACCGAAAAATAAAAATCGTCACACTACAATGACGAACAAACCAACGTTGCACTCAAACAAGATCAAATCATAGATGAAACACACAAAAAGAAACTAAATCTATATAAAAAAAATTTATTTAAATAAAAAAAGATAAAAAAAAACATTTTAAAATAATGATTTTAAATAAAAAAATAAAATCACCTTAAATTATCCTTTTAATAGAAGAAGAGAAAGAAGAACCGAAAATTACTTCCGAATGGGAGGCGGCACTCTTTAAGAACTTAGAGTTATCCGAACTTATCCAAAATGTCATTCCTAATATGGACATACTCACCGAAAAACCCATGAACATTTTTTGTCACAAACTTGTATCTAATATGGACATAATCATTCACTACTTATATATTCCCATAATGTCACTTATGGATTGATAACAAACACCTCTATTATTAGTTTTTGTTTTTTTTCCTTTTTACTACTAAAAAAAATTAAATATCAACGTAACACTTATTTTTTTTATTAAATACCAACATATCACTCTCTTATTTTTTATTTTTATAATTTTATTAAGGTGAAAAATCAATCATGCATCTATTGACTTCTATACAAGAATATTTTTTTTTTTAAACAATGAAGAGAAATCGGCCTTGTCTATACCAACTTGTTAATGTCTCTCTCTCTCTTTTTTTTTTTTTTTAATTATAAAATTTGTTTTATTATGCGTAGAATCTTTTTATTAGTAGTACTATTTAGTAGACACAAATATAGCAGTTTGATCGATTAACAAGCATGACCATGAGAGAGTGGGTAGTTATAATTTATAAATGTGAGATAATGTCACACATTATTTCTTGTCAACATATTTCATAATAGTAATAATAAATATACATTTTATTATTCAATAATTATTATTTTAATTAAATAATTAATTTAAGATTTATTAATTATTAATTTAATTAAATAAATAAATAAATACAATGTTAGTTATTTTTATAATAATTATCTAATTAAATTTTAATATTTATAATTATTAAAAAATTTAAATACAATAGAGTCCATAAAAGTAAAAAAATAATAATTAAATATTATAATTAAAAATACAAATACAATATAAACTAATTTTATTACACTGAACTAATTTTCATCGGGAATATCAATACCATAAGGAAACTTATTCTTGTTATGTTCTTCATTCCGACACAAACCACATCTCTTGTAGTGTGTACTTTTCTCCCGTTGATCTATTTCAATATAAATGCGAGTAGATTATGGACGATCTTTTGAATCTCTTCTCATTGCTGGATTGTTTCACAATTCTATTTCATTGTATTCTAGCCAGTATGATTGAAGATGAATTGCTTGAAACTCTTCTTTGTAAACGTCGAAGATACATTGCAATGTATACTTGGAAGACACATACATCATGTAGTCACCATGAATAAACGAACAAACGATTATGAAATGTGAATATGAATACTGTAATGCTTGAAAGTCACCACAATCACACCATCGTTTGTCGATGTCTACCTTGAATGTTCCTATAGGATGACCACTTGGTGGACGAACCAACTCCTTAACTGTAAAGCTACTATGTGCTGAATTGTGAATAACAACTTCATGGGAGTTCGATATTGCTCGTTCCTTGTTAAGATTTTGAATGACTATATTTGAGTAAATCAAACATGATGCGATCATGGCTTGAGCTTGTGTCCCTATTTCTACAAATTTTGCAATCATTCTATAGTATGTTTGCTTGCACATAATATTGCATATCCCCTTTAATACACTGTTCATGCACTAAACAAGGTTAGTTGTCATCCCCAATGTTTCTCTTCATCATATGTTTGTAGCTATTGTTCATTTGAAATATCACCAACCCATTTCACCGCATCTTGACTCTAATCGCTAATTTGTCTCCTACAATGTGATGCCAAAACTACATCTTGAAAACATCATACCACAACAAACATATCAAGATTCTATGATATAGATCGCCAAAACCCCATTGATTTGTTTCTCAAATGTAGAATGACATCAATTAAGTGATATTTTAATACTTAATTTTTTTTATGGTAAAACAAAAAAGAAAATCTTAACTCAACAAAATAAAAACACCCAAAAGTAATAAAGCTTTTTCTTAAAAAGGCTGCTTCTTCAAAATAAATATGAATATTAGAAAACAAAAATTAAGAAAGTTATAAAAATAATTTTGATGTAAAATTGCTCATTTTAAATTATTTTTAGATTTTGCTTATTTTCAAAAACGATACCAAATAAATGAAAGGTCATAAAAAAATAATTACACTATTTTATTTTATAATTTAAAGATTAAGATTTTTAAACATATAAAAAATTATTTTATATTTATCTGTCGTAATAAAAAATCAACTATAAAAATTTGATTTTTTTAGAAATTACTAAAAACATTTGTTATCATTTTAAAAACTCTTAAAAATAGTTATTTTTTAAGCAAAAACGATAATTTTTTAAAAATGTTGTAGCAAATTTGTGAAAAGAAAAAAATCTGTAACAAATCGTGTCTAAAACGACGCCGTGAAGCTATCGTCTTCTTCCTCCATCATGTTAGGGTTTTCAGAGCGTTGCAGCTTCCCTTCATCTCCTCCGTAATCCCCACACTAAACACCTTCCATTCACTGAAACTTCAACTTCCACGTTTCATTATCAACTCTCTCCTTTTCAGAGTCCCAGATAACCGGCAAAATGATCAACCTATTCATATCGGAGCCAACTCAAAACGTAGACACAGAAGGCGAATCGCTGAAATTGAGAATTCAGCTTTTGAAAGAATTAGAAACCGTTATATGGTCGGCAATAACCTCCGCAGGTCGCGCAGAATCTCGAATGTGGCTCTGTAAAACCATCGCGGGAGCGCACTGCGTCGCGCCTCGCCACCGGAGTGAGATTTTCATGAATTTACTAAGAACTCAAAAACAGAAGCACGATCTCGCGTCTCAGCTTCTCAATTTAATGTTCGATAAGTCGCCTCAAAAACTAGGTTCCGTTTTAGCTCGAAATTCTCGCGTGCTTGAGGATTTTTTCACCGGTGAGTGCTTTTTTTGTCCTTCCCGTGTGTGTAGTGTAGATTCTATGCACTGGTGCATTGTTTTGTTTGTGATTTTTGATTGTTTGTGACAAATTGGTAAATTTTGCAGGTATCCATATGCGTGTATTGCAGATTCTAAGTACTGCTATATATTGTTTTCTTTGTGAATTGATTTTTGTGATAAATTGCAGGTAACCCTAAGCGTGTGTTGCTGTGGTTTTCGTTTTCTTCCTCCGGATTGGAACAGGGGAAAGGGTTAAGAGCTTTAACTCAGTTTTCATTTAAAAATAGGGATATTTGTTGGGAAGAGTTGGAGTGGAAAGGTAAGCATGGACAATCACCTGCAATGGTTGCTACGAAGCCTCATTATTTTCTCGATCTGGATATTCAGCGAACCGTCGAGAATTTTCTAGACAATGTACCTGAATTTTGGTCGTCGATTGAGGTTGCTGAGTCGGTGCAAGATGGTGATATTTTTCTTATTGATAGACAATTTTTTGTTAGTTATTTTAAGGATTTAATGTATAGAGATAATTCAAGTGATGTGTGGGAAGTTATAGAACAATTCCTATGGGAGCAGCCTTTTTCTTGTTTATGTGAGCATCTTCTTATTAGTCTTGAAGAGCAGGATTTGTTTTACTTTCTTGAGTTGCTTTGTAATTGTCTTCAC
The DNA here is from genome assembly GCF_000331145.2 of Cicer arietinum. Lineage (NCBI taxonomy): Eukaryota > Viridiplantae > Streptophyta > Magnoliopsida > Fabales > Fabaceae > Cicer > Cicer arietinum. The sequence goes on from NC_021166.2 coordinate 18,090,481, forward strand.
CCGAGTATTGAATTTCGATGTTCGGATGATGTGTCTCGGTTGTTTGTCATTGTTCTTTTGAAGTGTGGGGTTTCGAGACCTATTGACTGGATGCTACTGTTAAATGCTGTCATTGCTCAGGGTAGGCAGCTTCTAAGACTTTTGCGCGACGAAGAGGCCAAGGAATCATTGGCAAAAGTAGATGAAATCGTGTTGAAGATATCTGCAATCCCATGTGATGGTAATAGCTTGACCCCGATTTTAAAGAATAGGTGTAAGATGGCAACCATGGAAATGGTGCAGTGTCTTGGACTTCAATCTTGGGTTCTTTACTATAAGTTGTCACAAGAGTGCCGGACTCCTGAGACTTGGGAGTCTGTCTTTGCGTATAATCAAATTGGTTTCCGCAACTCTGATAAACATGCACTGATAGATGAGGATGTTTTGTTGTCAGAAGTTGATGGTTCTGGTTTTGATCGATGTCCTTCTGTTAGAGTTAAGAAGAAGAAGAAGAAGAAACAAAAAGATAGAAAGAAGAGGAGGAGGACATATGACTGCGATGTCAGTAATGATGATGAGCTGCTAGATTTTGATTCTGACATCCAGAAGTCGGATTTTCTTTCAAATAATAAAAGTTGGCTGCTTTCAACTGATGAGTACAGTTCGGCATGGAATAGTGTAAGTTCTTTATCATGGAATAAACTATTAAGCTTATAAAACTTAAGAGAGTGGTATTTCATTTGCATTTAGGAATCTTAAACTTTGAACATAAAAAATCTGCTAATAGGTGAAATATCTAGCATTTAATTGGATTTGCTCGTTCCATTAAAGTGAGATTTACATTACCATTGAGCGGAAAAGAGAAAAATGAGGTTCACCTTAGTAATTGAATTTGAAGCAATCATGTCTATTGAAATCTCCCTGCCGATATTTTAAATAACATATAAGATTGGTCTGGTTTTTCATCTTGGTTGACCGTTTAATGTGTATGGACATTTACTTGCATGGTTACTATGACATTTAAAATGTTTGTGCCTGATATGTGTTTTGATTGTTAAATTGGTTAATAACATGGTTGACTTTTAGTCATTTGTATATATCAATAATCAATTGTTTTTTATATGACGAAATCTGAAATAAATTAGGGATATTGTAATAGGTTCTTGATTATTATTTGTAATATACTGTTTATTTTCGATGATTATATTTATATATATCTTTTTGTTGCCAATACTCAAATATTTGTATTTTGAACTTCAGTCAATTTTTGGTCCCTCTTTTAAATTGAGTTCTAGATTTTGAATATTTAAATTTTACCATTTGGACAGATCTTTTAATGGATTTTAATTTGGTAATTGGTAGTAATAGTGAGGGTCGAATATACTGAAATTCTTCCATTTCTTCCATCATTACTGATTTTATCACTGCTTCTTTTTCAGGAAGACTTACCTGAGCACCTTCATAGACTGTGTTTTTCTAGGTGGATGATATGGCTTTTTAATAAATGAGTTCAGAGGTCTGCAGCTGTCTACTTTGCTGTGTCCACTAAAAAGATGTTATGATATCATAATTTTCAAAATGTTGGATGGCAAGCTCAATCAGCCCTTATTTTGGCGTTTTCCACTCAGTTCACATGTATAAAGCATGCCGTGGCTCTGAAATCTGCCCATGACTTTGTTGTTGATGTAGAAATTTTGTACTTCATTCTGAAGATTCCTGAAAAGCTTGCTTAAGAACTACATCAAAGTCGATAATAATTGGACTAATTGTGAAGATCCTGAAATGATAAACGCCCTTGCTAATTTGTTTCATATACTGCTACCACCTAATGATCGGAAACATGGATGTCATCCATATGCTCCGATTCTCCATATTGCATATCTGTGTGGCTTCATATGGTGAAAGGATTAATCAGAATACTATGAAGAGCATGCCTAGACAAGTTCAATACTTAGGCTCAATGAGTAGTTTTCTGAAAGTGCATTCATCAAGTTGTATTCATCTTGCGTGCCACAATCTATGGAAGATTGACAGTTATTATTTTCTGATAAAAAGACGCGCATGCATGCTCGTTATTGTAAGTTTTTTCTTCCATTTTTGGTGTTTTTTCCTACATGATGGGAACACTTGAATTAGAGAATTGATTACTTGGAATGATTTTCATGTTTTATTCAGTATTAGGAAGAAACTCAAATACTATCTTCTATATTTCCTTGATCTATATTTTGTTAAACTTGTAATGTGCCATACAAGTTTGTTAAAATGATGCACACAAATCTTTTGATGATAACAATTGCATAACTATGTGTTTAGTCACTATATAGTACACATTTCTTTTTGTCCTTACATTTTAAAATTTATTTGTTGAAGTTGTGAGATTTTAGAAAAAATAAAGAGAGAAAATAATAAGAGTTTGAATGTTATTGATAATAGCTTTATGCTAACTTGATTACAAAAGACTCAATACTAATCTCTATTTGTAGAGAAACATAGACTCAATCTTAAATTAGAAACAAATCATAATAATAATAATAATAATGAGATATTCTAAGATATCTCTATGATTATAAAATGATCTTGGGAAATAGTTCAAGATACTCTAATATAATATAATATAATACAATTAGATATTATAAGATATTTTCTAATATTCTAACATTATCAATCTAGTTTCTATATAAATTTATTTATTTAAATGTAGTTCTGTTATTAAACTTCTTCAAGTTTGAATGTTAAATGCTTGACAAGATAGCATGTTTCAGGAGTTTAGAAACTGAGCATGAACTCCTTTGTCTCTATGTCCACACCCAACTTGAATCTTAATAGAGTACAAGTGTAAACTGTTAGCTGTTAGTTTGTTTGAAGTTTATTAGTTAAGAAGTTAGTGTTGGTTAGCGTTATTTGCAGGCCGTCTCTAAGATTTTAGGTGTCCTATTCGATTTATGAATTTGGTGCTATTTTAAGATTTTAGGTTTCCTATTCAATTTATGAATTTGGTGCTATTTTTTTCTTTTATTATTGAGTATCAAATAAAGATGAATTTGGTGCTATTTTAAGATTTTAGGTTTCCTATTCAATTTATGAATTTGGTGCTATTCAATTTTAAGAATTATTATTGAAAAGAAGATAAAGATTACACAAGTATTGAAGATTCATATCTATCCAAAACTACAATAGAATTATAGGAAAATTAATTATTCATATATCTATCAATTTGAACATGTAGTAGTAACATCCATCACCAACAAGAACATTAATACACATTAATATGTGAATGATGGTTAATTGATGCTTTTGTGTTTTTTTAGGATTTCTTTTTTAAAATGTCTGAAATTTGAGTTAGAACTTTATAGTAGAAAAAAAAAGACTAAAAACTCAATTTAGATTGGAACATGAGAGAATACTATAAGACAATAAAAGGATTTTTATTTTTTTATTTAACACTATTTTAATATGATGATATAGTTTTATATTAGAAACCTGAGTCTAAAAAGTGAGTCTATTAAATATATTGTATTTTATTTTAATATAAATATTAAAAAAATGTGTTTGGTGCCCTAAAAAAATTTGGGGCCCACTGTCGTTCCCCATACACACACTCAGAGCCCTATGTGATTATGTGTCAGCTGTATTTGCTGATGTGTGGTTGGCGGTTATAACTTTTTCCTTTATTCTCGTGTACATATTGGATTAGCTTGTATAAGATCGTAATCAATGAAATCATTTTCACAATTCTTGAGATTCTATGAATTCTCTCTAGTTCTCTCTTAAATCTTGTGGCATTGGCATTTGAGAAAAGAGCTTGAATTTTCGTCTTTCCTCACATCATAATCAGTTTGGATTAGTTTGGCCAAAACCAAAACTCAAACAGAATAGTGAACACTGAGTTGAGTCTGTTAAAAAAAATTGCTCGTTACGATAGTAGGTTAGGTTGGGTCAAACTGTTTATTTCTGGGTTAGATTCTGGGTTACCCACATTCTTTATTTTTTTTAATTTAATTGTTGATAATGGACCATCATATTCTTTCTAAAAAAATATCACAAGCTTAATTTTCCCCCAAAAATATAGTGTAACCTACTTTAACTATCTTTTAACAACTAATTTATAAACATACAATTAATGAGAATATCAAAATTCAAAATCATAAAATACTTTCATTGCAAGGATCAATATACCAAAGTTACAAGCTCTTAAAATTGCATAAAATGCTTACAAGCATCAAAATAACTAAAGTGCAACATTCTAAAGTAACCAAATAATTTTTAGAAATTGGTTTACCTAGGTAAAATGGGTTGGTTTGGTTTTACCCGGGACCTAAATTTTTGAGAGGTTTTACCCGTTTTTTGGGTCGATTTGAGTTGGGTTGGCCGGGTTGGTTGGGTTAGATCAATCCATGTACATCCCTTTCGACAATTGTAAACGTTAGACAAATTAAAACTTGAAATTTGCGAAATAGCGAAACACTCCCTTATTTTGTAATCTGCCGATAAAATGAGACATCTGTCAACTTGCTTTGTTAATAGTGACGATGTGTCATGTAGAACCCTAAAAGCTCTCAAGAGACTTCCCAGGTACCCAATGGGAGAAATACATATTGGTTATGAATGTGGAAGAGACCTCTCCAACCCTAGTGTTCTTCTCCCTTTTATAGGCGAATTTTTCTTTGGAAATGGGCCTCCATGATCCAGGCCCATTTTATCCAGCCTCCACTTTTTGTTGTAGTGCCATCTGTCTAAGGGATGATGAGTGCACGGTTGTGCCACCCTGTCTCCCCACGGGTGAACGGCTACGCCACTTTGTCTTATGAATGGATGCACGGTCACGCCACTTTGTCCCCTATACAGAGTTGAGATGTCTGAGCTAAGCGCCGCATCATTCCATGTGATGGGCTGCATCAAATGAAGTCCACTAAACCCAATCCACCAACTTTCACTTTTCCTCCCTGCACCCGACAACTAAACTCACTCATCTCCAACACTGATTTCGGCTAAAATCATCTTGGAAGGTGACTTGTTTTATTTTAATTTATTTAATTGTTCTATTGGTTCTCTACAATTTTGGGTTGCATATTTTGTCTACCTCCTTCCATTAAAATTACATATTATTTGTTGCGGATTTCAGTGTTTGGGATGCAAATTTTATAGTAAAAATCTTGAAAAATCTTATTATTGCATTACAGGGACACGTGTTTGAGTATGTGGTTAATAGTGTGTAAATAATTGGTTAACAAAGTATATTTGATGGCTAACGTGTTATCTGTTTTTTTTTTTATTCTTCTCTTCCTTTTTTTCAAATTGTGTTGATTTTACGTGATAATAAGAAGACGAAAGACTTTTGAAGAGAACAATTGTATATATTTCTAGAAACAATAAATTGTTAAAAAATTGTTTTCATTATGTCTAGAAATGAATTTTTATTAGCTTGCATTTGATTTTATCTTTATGACAATAGTTTACTTCAAGAATTTCTCATCATAGTAAAATAAATACACATTTTATGAAATAAAAATTGAAAATGTTTTTACAAAACAAACGATCCTTTAAGTTGCAAATATCTCCTTCCATTAACATATTATTGATTTTAGTGTGTGGGTTCAATTTTTACGCCAAAAATCCTTGAATTTCTTTTATATGTAATCATGTATGATTCTGATTATGTGGTTAATGGTGTGCAAATAATTGATTAACACATTACATTAGATGATTAATGAGTTACTTGTGTACCCCATTAACAAACTATGACAAACAATTAACCATAAACTTTAGTTCTGTCAATTTGGTTAATAATGTAGTTCTGTCAATATGGTTAATAATGTAAAGTACTTGGTTAGTGGATTATCTTGGGTGTTTATCGAGTAAAATATATACTACATCGTCAACCAAATATGATACATCATTAACCCCATACGTGAACCATGTTAATCAAGTTTAAAGGGGATAAAAGAAATCATTAACCAGCTCATTATATGATGTAGTGTTGTTGTCACTTGTAAATTTACAACCTTACCTGATACAATACCCTCGTAAATATCTATTTTTGCAAGTTAAAATAAGATAGCTTTAACTGAGTTGTTTTATGCATTTTTGGTGTGACACTTGCACCTTGAATTAGAATAGAACTTCATGGATAGTACAAATAATTTGTTAGATTGTGGTAGTATTGGTGATGAAGGTATATAAGGTGATAACTCTAATGCTGATGATGCATGTTGAGAGTTTGTAATGGGAATATTTTTTTTTAGCATAGACGAGGTTAAATGATTTTATGGAGAGTATGCTTCGAAAAATGAATTTGGGATGGAAGATTAGAACAGAAAAAAAAGAAAAAAAAAAAAAAAAAGATACGAGGGATAGTTCTCTTAATTTGAACATGTTTGTAAGAGGGCTTTAAACTTTAAAGTGTTAAAATTTTGTGTACGATAATGACGATCACATCCAAGTTAAAAAATTAACCTAATTAACCTACAAAGATTTGAATGAAGGTAGGAGAAGATGAATTATTGTACGTTACAAAATTTAAACCCCAATTATTCTAGAGGGTAGTTATACTATGGGGGGTTGTGGCTACCTTATGTTTTTCTTTTAATAATTTGGTATATTTTTATATTTAGATATTTCAAATAAGTTTATTTGTCAACATTAGTAGAAACAAGACAATTGAAAAAAAATGGATTAAAAAAGAAAAAGAAACTTGAAAAATTGTTATGTGATTGATAAATTTAGTCATATTTTTTCTCTTCTAATCTTTATAACAACTACAAATAGAACTTTGTCAGCCGTAAAAATTATCAAAACAAGACTCAAACAAAGTAGATGATAATTTTTTGCAAATAACTTAATTATTTATATTGAAGAAAAAAATTGTTAGTCTATTTAAAATATTAATTATAAATGAATTTGATTATTTAGATGTCGTCGAACTTTATTTTTTTCAAATAATAACTATTTTGAGTTGTTATTTTCTTTCTACTGTTTTAATTTACATTACATTATAAGTAAAAAATATCATGAATTTTTATTGTTTGTTTGTTAAATTTAATATATTAATTTGAAAATATATTTATTTTGTCTTTATAATTGGTACCCTCATAAAATTATGGCTAAATATCATGAATTTTTATTGTTTGTAGTTCACAAATAAGTTTGTACAAAGCCAACAAAATTATGAACTTTGCATGAAGAGAGAACAATTCAAGTCAGTGATAACAAGATTTTTCAATCTCTTTGTTAAAGACGTATACATTTTGCGAAAAAGACATGAAAAATTATGTTAGTATGAAATTGAAAAAGGTGATGATAAGTCCTAGATAAACTATTTTTGTAAGAGAACACAATTTAAACTTCTTTTATGACATATTTGGATGACCATTTTCATATAAAAAATGTGTTTTTGGCCAATCTAAAAAATAAAATTAGTTATAATTTTTTTGGATATGCCGTAACTTTTAACACAATATATTTGATTAATAATAAGTATGACATGTCTTTTGTTGCATTTGTTGGAGTGTATCACTGTGATTAATCAACATTATTTGGATGTGGGCTGGTCTCTCGAAAAGACATCCTCATGAATATTGTGATTGATCAATGTAAAGGCTATGCAAAGGGTCATTGAACTAATCTTTTCTACAACCTGTCATATATTGTGTTTATGGCATATAATGAAAATTTTCCCAAAAAACTCAGCATATGGGGTGAATATTAAAGGAATCACTATACAATTAAATAATTAGTTTGTGATACAATCACCATAGCTTTTTTTGAAGACAAATAATGTTTTTTCATTTACAAATTTGAATTTCGACATCGAAAATATTTTTGGACATGTATGTTAACTATTCAATAAAGTGATCACATACATGCTTCCGTTGATGAATAAATCAATTCAAGGAAATGTCTAATTCAATTTGCAAAGCAATGTGGTAATGCTTTTAGTAGTTAAGCAGACCAATCATTTAAAGCAGATTGCATTCAATGGATACAAACAATGGTTCTCATCTCTAAAATTTACATCAATTACAGAAAATTAAAATGGAAACTATTTTTACAAAGTAAATTGGATATAAGAGTTATTGCTCGGTAAAAGTTAATTGATAGTTGATAGTTTGTACTTAATAAGTTAATTAAACTATTTGGTAAAATTGACTATTTAATAAACTTAAAAATATAAATGACATCTTTAATTAATAATAAATTAATATTTAAAGTTAGAAATTTGAATTTTATTTATTTATTAATTTGATATATTATTTATTTACCCAATTTATTTATTTTTAATTATAATAAATAGAATATATTAAATATTTACTTTAAATTATTATTTATTTAACTAGTTTATTTATTTTAAATAATTTATAAATATAGTTAGTTGGTTTAATTGAAATTGTATTAAATAAAATATAAAGATTAGGAATGATTTTCGTTAAATTAATAAGGATATAATTGAAAAAAATATAAGTTAAAAACTCCTAAAATACACATTTAAATTGATTAAATTTAGAGGGGTATTTTATATATTAAGATTCAATTCAAACCCATATTTTTATTTTTATTTCAGAATATTGAAGGTGAAAGAAAAATTAATCTATGAAAACAATTTATTGTAGAAGTCTCACACAGGTAGTGGTCCAATAACATGGTGGCTCTCTTCACCATTGTCCTCCACTTCGCTCTCCTCAGGGCATCACTTTGGTGGAACAGTGGTCCTACTCATATCTTGTCTAATTTAATATATATAACGAATTCATTCATATATGACCTCAAAATAAAAAATAATTAACATTTATATGATTATATCCATCATGTATTCATTCATATCCACAGCAACCGCCCCAACCAACACACGAATAAAAAAAACGCATGCGCAATATCAACAGAAACATTGTTGGAGCTGTAAGAATTTTGGAAAGTAACATTTGTATGACCCGTCCCCAGGTTTTCAGGAAGTAGTGCTGTACGATAAATCGCACAAACTATCATGCATCCCCCAAAAAGTAAATGCTCACATCATCTATCGTCACAACAAATAAATAAAGAATTTAATTACATATTATTACGTACATCTTAATAAATATTTTTTTTAAAAAAAGTTTATATTTTTTTAAACAAAAATAAAGTACATGATTATATCATTCATTTGATATATCAAGGATATCATAAATTAATCAAATATATCATTTACAAACACTTTAAAATATTATTAAAATTAAAATAAAACAAAAAAATATATTATTTTTTTGGAGAATTATATCAAATTCTAATAAGAGTGGTTAAGTCTCACATTGATTATATTAATAAACTAAATGTTTTATATATAAGAGTGTTGATCCATATATCTAATGTCTTAAGATTTTTTGAGATATACATATTGTCAAAATCTCTTATGAATCTTAAAGATTTTCAGTAGTTTGCACTAATTAGATCACTCTATGTCACAAATGACAAAAATATGTTAAACCAAATTAGTATAAGTTGAGAATGAAATTGTTTATATTTAATTTCATACTAAATAAAAAAAATTATGGAAATACTTTTTATAATAGTTTAAACATAAAAGTTGAAGGAAATAATTAAAAAATAATTTAAAACTTTAAAAGTTGAAGGAAATAATTAAAAATGAAAATTTTTAAAACTAAAAAGTAATATTTTGAAATCTCGAACTGACTAAAAATTTATTTAACCCTAATATTTATTTTATTTTAATTAGTTTATTTGAGTTTTTTAACATCTATCTTATTTAAATTTGATCTCAACATTTAAGTTATATGATTTAAAATTTGAGTTTTAAAAAAATTAAGGAAAAATTTGTACCGAAAATGAATATCTCTGTAAAATTCGTATTAGTTTTTACGTTTTTATAATAATGGTGTATATTTAAGTTTAATTTAAATTTGAAGATAAATTTATTAAGAATAAATTTGTTCATAAAAAAAATATAATCAAAATTAATTAATTATTGATAATAAATTTTAGAGTTATATTTATATAGTGGTAATAATAAAACATAGACATAAAAAGTAAATTAACATGTTAATTTGTACACAGACATAAAAAGTAAACATTCATACACTACTAGAAAAACAACATTTAGCTGTCATATTTAGCGGTGGTCACCGATACCGACGCTATGTAGTGTCCATTTAGCGTCGGCTTAGCGCACGCTAACGCACTAAGTATATTTTTTAAACTTTAATCAACCTTTAGCGTCGGTATAGCCGACGCTACATTTTGTGATTTGTAAAATTTAAAATTTTTTTCACTAAAAAATTTGTATCTTTATTTTTCCCTTGTTCCTTTTTATTCAATTTTTTTTCTTGTTGTGATTTCTATTTTTTTTTTTATGTTTTCTGACGTTCAATCATGGATAATTTATATGTTTTTATTTTTATATAAGTAAAGTAAAATTGTGTTTAAAAAAAAAAAAAGTAAAACACGTTATAAATACTACCAATATTTTGACTAATCATTTTTTTTATTTGTCTACATGTGCATTATTGTAATATCTATTTAATTACCTATATAAAAAGTTTTGATATATTTATCTATTCAATTTTGATATAGTTTTATTTATCTATTTATATAGTTTTGATATAGTTCTAATATATTTTTAATAATTTTGATATAGTTATATTTATCTATTTATCTATTCAATTTTGATATAGTTCTAAAATGATAAAAACTTAAAAATTGAATGATAATAAATCTAAAATATAATAAAACTCATTTAAAAATTATAATGAAATTATCTTTCACATTTAGTGTCATTAGTGACCATATGCCAATTTATTTAAATTTATATTTTAAACTATTCATTATTTTAAAATTTTAAATTTATATTCTAAACTATTCATCCTTTCAATTTTAAATTTTAATTCTCATAGGAGTATTATAGCAATTATTAGAAAAGTATAAGTCTCTAATTAAAAACCCAACATAAAGTATAAGTCTCTAATTAAAAACCCAACATAACCTCTGAATTAAACCCTAGTTGAATTACCATAGGTTCCGCCTCCTCAGCCGTTTACATCAACATCTTCGAGTTAGTGTTTTTTCACCTCTCTCATTTTCTTAATTTTTGCATCGATTTAGGGTTTTCATGTTCTGATTTCATTTATTGAATGAATGTGAAGGATGGCCAAGGAGGAAGTGAAATCGGTGGTTCCAGAATCCATTTTGAAGAAGCAGAAAAGGAGCGAGGAATGGGCTTTGGCCAAAAAACAGGAACTTGAATCAGAGAAGAAGAAAAGATCTAAAACAAGGAAACTCATTTGGAGTAGAGCCAAACAATACGCCAAGGAATACGATGATGCGGTATTTAAAATTTTAAGTTTATTTATTCATTCCAATTATTAAATCCATTATTTGTATAATTATTTTGTGTTCAGCAAAAAGAGTTGATTAGCTTGAAGCGTGAAGCTAATGCAGTGTTTTAAGCAAATTTCTCTGTCAATTTAAGGGGGTGAGGAAGACTTTAAGCAAATTTCTCTGTCAATGTTCTTTCATGTTTCATATTGAGAATATTTGACCCTAATCGTTTTGTTGACTTTCCAGTGTTGACCATCTAGCGTCGGCCAGACTGACGCATTAGTATAAAATTATGTTTAGCGTCGGAGGTCCGACGCTAATGTTTTTACAAAAATGGGTAGCACCGGATATAACTAGCGTCGGCTGTTCTATAAGTGATGGTAGCGTCTCTTTAGAGTGGGTAAAGCCGACGCGAATATAGCGTAGGATGTCATATGGCCGACGCTATGCTTTAGCTTCGACCGTTTTAGCAGCCCGTCTCCGACGCTATTCTGACGCTAAGTCAATGTTAGCGTCGTCTTTTCGCCTATTAGCGTGGGTTTCTGCCGTCGCTAAGTTCAGTTTTTCTATTAGTTATATTGCATTCTAAATGTTTTAGTATTTTATTTTAGTATTTTTAGTTTTACATTTTTGTCGCTTTTTGACTAATTTTTTATGTTTATCATTGCTTGATTATTTCTGAAAATGTATTCATAATTCATTGAAAATCTTGTTTTAGTGTAAAATTTGTTCTACTTGTGTAATTATAAATAATCTTTGTTTTGAAAATGTAATTTTAAGTAATCACAAACACTCAAAACCTTAGAAAGCACAAGGAAGATACTCAAAGATTGCTCTATAGCTTGAACAATTTTCTGGTGATAAGGTACAAAGTTAATGTTGAGAAAATATTGCAATCATGTTGTCTATCACACTTTTAAAGCAAAAAGTTAAGAGCTTATTGTCAATTACAAGCAATTCATATATAGTGAAAATGAATAATTATCTACAGATCATTGCCGTAGGTAATGATAGATTTTCTTGTAATGGCTATGAAATCTTAATATACTTGCAATCAACCATACGTTCTCTTACTACACTCAAACGGTACATGAAACACATCCATTACCTATCTGCTAGAGCCATATCAGTTGCAATTTTTCCGTAAAGAAATTTAATTTCCCTGAGCAAAATAGATTGATGCAATAAAATCACAATAAAAAGAAAAGAGAAAGCAAGAAGCAGAGAGGGAGTGGAAAAAGAGGGAAAGTTATTGATGTCACATAAAAGATAAAATGTAAACGATGTTCAAACTTTCATCTTCATTGAACTTAAAGAAGTGAAAATAACATACATTAATAGGTTCGTGTAAGTTAAATGATGAAAAGCAAAATGATTTGAAAATGATGTTGCAATTTTAAGTTAATGTTGTGTAAATTGAAAAGATGAAAAAGTCTCACATACGAAGAGCATCAGTAGCCATATATGAGGAATATCACTAGTGTTTATAAGATGGAGACCAATTTTGTGGTATCTAATTTTGTGAACAAGAAATAACACACTCAAACTAACCACTACACGCGCCGCCATCATCTGACTTGGCTTGACTTAAGTGGTGTATTAATTTTCTTTGGCCTCCATCGAATCAACAACAACTTATTTGTGTAATCCATTCCTCTTTTTTTGCCCTCCATCAGTAATATATTTGGTGGCTTAATATTTTGTTAAAATTAATTTTTCGAAATTCAAAAAGCAACATATACCTTGCATAAATGGCAGAAAACCATGTTAAGAGTAAATTATAAGATGGTATGAGAGTTTAAAATCACGTTCAATTTTAAACGTCCGGTGTGTTCAAAGTTTCATCTAAGAAACTATTGCCACACTTCTCGGTAGTATCCATCCTCAGAATTTGCAATGGCTTCCAAAACCAAATATGATGGTGCAAAATGCATGAGATATAAAAATATAAATCATGATCTAAAATAGAAAAGTGAAAGAAAAAAAGATTAACTATAGCAAAAAACATCCTTACTCCTTTGAAAAAAAAACTAAAGATAAAGTGAGAACGAGGGGAGACAAAGGAAACCATACCAAAAGTAATCCTAATATCTTAATATATATTAGTAAGAAGAAAGTAGAAGGCCATAAATTACAAACTGCACATTTGAATACAAACCTTACAGTATAAATTATGTTAATAAAGGAAAAAAAAGAAAACAAAAGTAAATTGTATTTTAGAGTGGAAGAGGAATATTATTAATTATTTATAAGGAGATGGATCCAGGTCATACAATCACTCAATGAGAGAATTTGTCGTATACTATATGAAATGTATACTACTCTGTACATTCATACACACCTACTTTATATTTTGTTTAGAAAAGATAAATTTTATTATATAATTAACATACTTTAAGAAAAAAAAATAGATATAATTATGTAATATGATAAAAAAAAATGAAATAAAGAAAAATGAAATGTTAAAAAATAACATTAAATATATTTTTAATTCCTAAAATTATAACCATTTAAGTATCTTATAAAAATGTTGTGCCAAACCAAATTTAAAAACTCACGTCTAGGTAGCTCCTCTCTTATCACTAAAATGGAGAAAACAAGATCCTTAGATCAAGTTGTTCTCAACCTTGACCAACAACAACACAACCCTAAACCACCTTCCACCATGGACACCGAAACTCATCATGAAAATCCCAACCACCTCTCAAATATTAAAACTCTAAACCGTCTCAACTTCTCCAAACCCAAATCAAGAGTCCTTGAATACAACCATCCACATCTCAACAAACTACATACCTCCCAAGAAGACACTACTCAATTACCATCCTATAAGGTCTCTTCCGACGAGGACGAAGACGACGACTATAAATGGAAGGAAGAAGAAACCGATGAAGACGACGACGACGACGATGTTTCCCACGATCCAAAGTTACATAACAAAAAAAGAAAATTTAGGGTTAAATGGAGGCTAGTTTTTGAATGGATACTATTTTTAAACATATTAACATGTTTGGTTTGTTCTCTCATAATAAAAAACATAAAAAACATGCATTTATTAGGGTTAGAGATTTGGAGGTGGTGTTTAATGGCAATGGTAACATTTAGTGGGCGTTTATTTTCGGGTTGGTTAGTTAGTTTCACCGTTTTAATCATCGAAAGAAATTTCATGCTAAGAGAAAAAGTTTTATATTTTATCTACGGTTTAAGAAATAGTATACGTAATTGTTTATGGTTAAGTCTTGTTTTACTCTCTTATTGGAGTGTTGTTTTTGATGATGTCCAAAAGAAAAACCACAAGTTCCTTAACAAAGTGTTTCAAGCACTTGTTGCGGTTTTAGTTGGTGCAACCATTTGGTTAGTAAAAATTGTTTTAGTCAAAATGTTGGCTTCTTCATTTCATGTGACAACATATTTTGATAGAATGAAAGAGAGTGTTTTTCATCATTATGTTTTGGATGCATTGTCGGGACCAGCAATGGAAGATTGTGAAAAGATATTGAATGAACATGTTTTAAAGGGTTCGAAATCGATGCCGGCGGCCGGAACGGCGAGGTGGAAGAAGAAGATGAAGAATGTGAAGAGATTTGGTTCAAGGAGGATTGATATGGAGAAGTTGAAGAAACTTAGTATGGAGAGTAGTGTTTCAGCTTGGAGTGTTAAAAGGCTTGTTAATTATGTTAGGTATTCGGGTTTGTCAACTATTTCTAAAACGGTTAATGATTTTGGTAATGGTGAGAATGAGATTAGTAGTGAATGGGAAGCAAGAAGTTGTGCTCAAAAGATTTTCAACAATGTTGCTAAACCGGGTGCCAAGTAAGTATTTAGTTACTATCAAATGTTCAATATTACTTTCTAATTTTCTTTAAAATTATAGATTAAATATAGATAATTCAACTTTTCTAATACTATATCGCATTCCTTTTTCATGGCAAAATATATTAATAGAAAATGAAATACTAGGAAATTGTTTAAATAATGTGGTACAAAAATCTCAAAATAATTGACACTTTAATTTTTAAAGTGTTATGAATTATATAAAAAGTATAGATTATAACTTTTTTTTTATCTTCTACATTAACTCTATATGCTTTAATTAATTTTACATGTTTCATTCTCAATTCAGTATTTTTTATTCACAATAATAATAAATATTTAAAGATAATTTAGTAAAATTATGATATATTTTATTTTTTAATTTCTTTTAATATGAATGAAATTGTCAAATACATGTCAATTATTATGGTACAAAAGAACTATGAGTAGATATGACGTCGGATGAATAAATAAAATACTAATTTACTACCAAGAGTTAGTGTCAAGTGTAAATTAAAAATTTCACGTTAATTAAAAAAATAAAAGTTGAATAATATACAAGTGAAAATGAGATGACTCAAATATTTATCATCTTAAAATTTTAAATATCTATGAGCATCCAACCAACAATTACTTATTACCGTAACAAAATTAACTACTATTTGCAAGAAAATGCAATGTGACAAAAACAATTGTTTCATGTTTATTTGCTCCAATTGAATGGTTAAGTGAAAGCTAAAAAGTTCTAATTTTAACTTATATCCTTTGCTAGTGGATTGAGCAATGTAAATATCATATTCAACATTAATTTATCATTTCTCTACTATCAATAGTAAAAAACGGTTATTATATTCTGGTCGATGCACCATGTATTGTGGAGTGGTTATGATAATCACTTTACTTGTAATGAAATGATGTAATCCACTTGCGAATATGGATTTGGACCACAGTTCCACACCTAGACAATATATATATCAATGTCATAGGCTCATAGCTATATATTATTTACTCCAACTCGCCTATATCATTCTCTTCATTGGAATCTATTGGTTTCTTTTGGGGCTATTTTAACGTTAAATATGTTTGGTAGTTTTTTTCTTTATCTTTAGTCTATATAAATATACTATTTTTTTTTGTTTTTTTTTACCCTTTTTAATTTTTTTTAATCATGCAAAATTTATCATATTCAAATTTGTTTTAGTAATATATATATATATATAAAGAAATATTAAAATGAAAATTAAATAGATTAATTTTAAAATAAACAAATTTCATAATGTCTAAAATAAAATACTAACAGCAAAAACAAAAATAATATATTTACAAAAATTAAATAAAATTAAAAATATAAAAAAATATTTGTCTAACTCAACTAATAAATATTAAAATTATTAGATTGAATTTGTATTAAAATCAAAATCTTACAGTTATAATATAGAGGAAGAAAATAAATTTGTATTGTGTAGTCCCATCGCATAATATTGTATACATAGTTTTGTGCTCAATTGGTCCACATTATATTGTGGCAATATTTTAGTGCTGAGTGGCTCTGACCAAGTATCATAAATCATAACTTAGTCCAACAAAATTGAAACATATGATCTTTTTTATATTACTTTTGACTTTTTTCATGAAGTTGGCCGAATCCAACCCTACCATCCAATTACTTCAACTCGTCGCACGTTATTAGTGTCCCACTCCTTAGTAATTTATTTTGCACTAAAATGTCATAGGCCATTTTTGTGTATGGTCCCAACTCCAAGCATAATCAAATTCCATTCCTATGAATATGATATATTATATTGTCCTTAATGTACCAGTTTGTCCTACGAGTTTTATTTATGATAGTAATGTATTTTTTAACACATATTTTTAATATTTTTAAAATTTATATTAATCCCACCAAATTTATATAAAATTTATGTAAACTTTAACAAATCAAATGTATTATATTAAAAAGTGTGTTAACTCCTACTTCATCATTATCTTAATTGGTACTTCCAAAGTGCTACCTAAAGAAAATATTCACATATCTATAGTAGTTGTGGAGTCCAATGACCCGGAGAACTATGATCAAAATCTAAATCAAAATATCTGTTGAACTTTCTACTAATTAAAATACATAGGACAAAAAAGAAAAAGAAATTTAAAAGAAAAAAAAAGAGAAAAATTTACTTCCTATTATTTTAATTGTACATCGACCATACTCCCACAAACTCTCCAAATCTTAAGTTTTCCCTTCCTATTTTAAAAAAATTAAAGATTTAGAAATTCAATGAAACATCATTAAAACATATTTAGATTTTGACAAACTCACCGGAATCTAATATTTTTAGTCCAACAAATTCAATTGTTGGAAATTCAGCAAAGTCAAGTTTAACTTTGTCTGAATTTATTTCGGTGCCGAAAAATCAAAATTTGACTTTAATAAACTAATTGAAAATAATTTTTGAAATTTAATTTTTATTTATATGATGAATGGTAATTTGAGTAATTAATGAGACTTATGAGAGTAGGAATAGTATTGGGTCAGACCAGAACTCCAAATAGATCTGGTTATGAGTTCAGGCCCACTATTTGGTACAGTTTTGGGTTAAATTTTAAAGTAATTGTTCATCCAGTACCGAATTTGTTCATCTACTACTACAAGGTAACAAAATAATAATTGCCACCATATAGTTACATAAAGTTTTTCAAAATAAAAAAATTCTTGAGAAAATGATATAAATTTATATTATTAATTGATAATTTATTGAAGGTATATTGAAGAGGTGGATCTGATGAGATTTTTGAAGAGGGTTGAGATACATACCATATTTCCACTCTTTGAAGGTGCTCTTGAAACTGGCAAGATAAGCAGGTCTTCCTTTAGAAATTGGGTGGTAAGTCTTTCTTCTAAATTCCTCACATGTAAATAAAAATTACATTTTCAAGTTACTTGTTCCAAAATAAAATATATATTTAAATGTATTCAGATTCGAGCTTATTATGAACGAAAAGTTCTAGCACAATCATTGAATGATACGAAAACAGCAGTGCAACAACTTCACAAACTAGCAAGTGGTGTTGTGAGTGTAATAATAATAATTGTGACCCTTTTGGTGATGGAAGTGGCGACACTAAAGATTATATTGTTCTGTATCACACAAACTGTTTTAATTGGGGTTGCATTCCAAGGCACTTGCAAAACTGTTTTGGAAGCCATCATCTTTGTCTTCATCATGCACCCTTTTGATATTGGAGACCGATGTGTCATTGATGGTATTCAGGTAATTAATTTCACTATATATATACCTCTTTATTAGTAACACATATTGTACTAATTACATGTAGTGATCTACTTAATTAATTACAGATGATTGTGGAAGAAATGAATATATTGACAACAGTGTTTCTTCGATATGACAATGAGAAAATATACTATCCTAATGCAGTCTTGCTATCCAAGCCAATAAGCAATTTTTATAGAAGTCCAGAGATGTGTGATGCAATTGATTTCACCATCGATGTGTCAACTCCTATTGAGACTATCATTGCTCTCAAGAAATCAATACAAATGTAAGTTTTCTTTATCTATTCATAAAATATTTTAATGGATGATTAATTATTATGAATTTTTATTAGGTACATTGAGAGCAAGCCAAAGTACTGGAATCCAAAGCACAGTGTGATGGCAAAACAAATAGATAATGTGCACACATTAAAGCTATGTTTATGTGTTCAACACACCATTAACCATCAAAACTATGGTGAGCGAAGCACTAGGATATCAGAACTCCTATTGGAATTGAAAAAGATATTTGAAGTCCATGGTATCAAGTACCATCTTCTTCCTCAAGAAATTCATCTCACTCAAATGAATGTTGGAAATGGGAGAGTTCTGTTTTAATCATCAAATAAACTTAGGAGCAGCTTCATTTGTAAAAATATTTTTTATTTTTATTTTTAAAAATTTGTGTTAATTTGATCCGTTAATAAGGAGATAATAGACTTTTGAAGTGAACAACTATGTACATTTTTAGAAGTAATGAAAATGTCACAAAATTATTTTCATTATTTTTAAAAATATATCTTCGTTAACTAAAATTTCATATTATCTTTGTGATAATTGTTTACTTCAAAAGTCTCCGGTCAAGGTAAAATTAGCACAATTTGAAAAATAGAAATTGAAAATATTTTCACAAAATAAACAACTCTTTATTTTTCATTTCATTTTTTTTTTGTTTATAGATCAATGAATTTCCATATTAATCATCGAATCGAAAACATTTAAATTATATATCTTGTTCAAACTTCATCTCTCATAAGCTTGGATTAATTTGCACTTAATTATGGTGGCATGCATTTGCTATTAAGGTATGAAATGGTTGGGTTGCCATATTTTTACTATTGTTTTATTGTGTGCGTGTGTGAGCCTTTATATAAATCTAGATTAAGTTAGATATGAAATAGATAGATTAATATTCAAAATTAAGTTATCTTCATTATTTTAAATTTTGAAATATATCTATTATATTAAATGAAAATTCAAGATTAAGTGGGAATAGCCTGTCCCCTAAATTCCTTATAGTCGATAGATTTGACTTAGCAATTTTTAAAATTTTAAATTTTAAATATTATATATACATATATATATATATATATATATATATATAATATCTGTATTTCATTTTATCAGTCATATAAAGTTTCTAAACAAATATTAAGAAAAATAATAAATTGGTTGATTGACATAGCAGTTTTACTAAATGAATCTTAGTTCAAGAATAGATTAATTAATGAAATCTAATTAGTGAAGAATGCGTTTGATTTGCTGAAAAGTTTGATTTGTTGAAAAAATAAAAGATCCCGCAACGTTAGATTTTAGAATTGTTTAGAGCATTGAATAAAAGAGAGTTGAAGTATTCGATAAAAGTATACAAAGGTATGGCAATGTGGCGTGGCATGGCATGGACGAGTTTTACCTCCTCCACTCTCTCCCATTGGACTAATCAGCAAAAATTCACAATCGGTCTGTTTTTTTATCGGATGAGAAATTTAGATCTCTATTCTTATATGTGACAAGTTTCGATTTTTTCTGCCCGCACTCACATCCATTCATATATATAATATAATAAATTTAAAAATTATATTAATTATTAATTATAATTAATATAATAAATTATTATTATACAATAATAAAATTTTAAAATATTAAAATCATATTTTCTATATAGAGAAGATTATAATTTTTAATATTTAAAAAATATTAAATATATATATATATATAATTTAAAAACTACAATAATATTACTAACGGGCGAGTTCGGGAACGGATGCAAGGTGGCTATCAATACCCCAAATTTGTCCCATCCAGAGTTTAAATTTAAAAGAAAACCCATACCCACATTCGATTAAACTATATTTTCTCCGCCAAATAGAGACGAAATTGAATAGGCACCCGTACGAGTATATTTTTTTGTTGTTAAAATAATATTGAGATCTGCAACAAAAATTAACCAACAAAAATAGAAGACAAACAATTACAGCGAAAAACGAAACGGATAACGTTCTTGGTTTTCTGCTGAAAACGGAGAACGTTCTTGAACAAAACTGAAAATTAAAAAACAGAGACTGTTTAACGTTCTCCTTTCTGCAGTTTGAGAAAGAAATAGTTCCCCCTTCATTATGTTTCTTTTTATATCCATTCTTAAGATCCTCTTGGCCTCTCCAAGTTCTTTCATCTCAAACTCGTTTCTAATATCAAATTTGAACCTTTTAATCTGGTCTTTACTTGAGCTCGAAGAAGAATATCATCCACATAGAGTAATAGGTAAGTTGGAGAATATTCTTAAGCTAGAGAACGTTTTTGACTTTCCTCTTTTAGAATGTAAACATATTTGTCAAAACTACATCTTTGGAAATGTTATTGTGACATCCATCTGCTTTAATTCTAGATCACCATGTAGAAATGTTGTTTTGACATCCAACTGCTTTAATTCCAAGTCTTGTTGAGTTACAATTGAAAGCAGAATTCTGATTGAACAATGTTTTACAACATGTGCAAATACTTCATTGAAATCAATTCCTTCAAGCTAAGAAAATCTATTTGCAACTAATCTTGCTTTGAGCTTTATCTTCTTTTTACTTTGAATGACTTCCTTTCTCTTGAACACCCATTTTGATCCAATTACCCTTTGACTCTTAGGAATGTCAACCAAAACCCAGATTTGATTTTTTTTTTAATGATTGCATCTCTTGATTCATAACTGTCATCCAAGCTTCTTTGTCTTCACTATTGATGGCTTTCATGTAGTTGCTTGGTTCATCTATTTCAAGATCTTTAGCAACACTTAAAGCATAACAAATTAAATTTGCTTCACCATATTTGATTGGAGGCTTGATAACCCTTCTTTCTCTATCCCTTACCAAATTGTAATTGACCAAATCTGTTTCTGTTGTAACATTATCATCAAGTGATGTATTAGTTATGTCTTCATGATTAATCTCTTGATCTTCAGGTGGCTCCACCTCAATTTGAACACTCTCATCATTGTTGTTTGAAGCTATGTTAAATGGAGAACATTCTATATTTCTGCATTATTCTTCGTTTCTGCAGCACTGAAACGAAGAATGTTCTTTGTCAATCATGGCATTCTTGTTTCATCAAACACTACATCTCTTGATATGATGCACTTGGGCACACCTTGGTCAATTCTCCACAACTTGTAACATTTTATTCCTTTAGGATATCCAATGAAAACACATTTGATTGCTCTAGGATCCAATTTATCTTGCCTTGTGTGAGCAAATTCTAAGGAATCAAATACCTTCAGATTTGAGTAGTCAGTTGGTTTGTCATTCCACATCTCAATTGGTGTCTTAAATCCAATAGCTAATGAAGGGCATCTGTTGATCAAATACACTGCTGTAACTGCAACTTATCCCCAAAATGTTTTAGGAATCCCTACATTCAAGATCATACATCTGACTCTTTCTAAGATTGTTTTGTTCATCCTTTCAACAATGCCATTTTGTTGAGGAGTGTCTGCAACTGTTCTATGTCTTTGAATACATAAGTCCCTGCAATACTTATTAAATTGCTCTAAAAGATACTCCAGGTCATTGTCGGTTCTTAAACATTTAAGCTTTGTTTCCTTTTGAGTCCCAATTTGCATATGTCATTCTTTAAATTTCATAATAGTGTCACTTTTATTTTTAATGACATAGATCCATACTTTCCTAGAATAATTATCAATGATGGTTAAGAAATAAGAACAACTAGCATGATTTTTTGTCCTAGAAGGACCCCACAAATCAGAATGAACATATTCAAAAGGTCTAGAGGTGTTGTGTTGGCCAACACCAAAACTGCCCCTCTTAGCCTTTCCTAGAATACAATGATCACAAAATTCCAGTTTTTCAATTTTGTCACCATTAAGCAAATTTTGTTTTGATAACTCAATTAAGTCTTTTTCACTTACATGTCCTAACCTTATATGTCATATTCTAGTAGATGAATGCAAATTAGAGCTAACAACTGAAGCTTGTGCAATTATAATACAACCTTCTAAAATATACAAGCCATTTCTTTTAATGCCTTTAACAATGATATCATCTTTATTAACAATAGTCATAATATCATTCTTTATGTATGTTGAATATCCTAGTATGTCAAACATGCCAACGAAAATTAAATTTCTTTTTAATTCAGGTATGTACCTTACATCATTCAGCAGTACCTCATTGTCATTGAACATTTTGAATCTGATTGTTCCATTGCCTTGAACTTTACATGATTTGTTGTTGCCAAGCAGAACGAATCCACCATCACGAAGATCTATTGATTCAAAATAATCCTTTCTTGGACACATGTGGAAAGTACAACCTCAATCTAATACCCAGTTCTTTTCACCTTCAGAATTTGAAATCATCAATGCCTCTGTATATTCATAACCAACTTTAACAAGTGTAGCATTTCCTGAATCTTGAGAGTTTCTTGATTAATTTCTTTTAGGGCAATCTTTCTTGAAATGTCCCTTCTTGTGAAAATGGAAGCATCTATACTTCCCTTCAGATTTTGATTTTGAATTGGACCTATGCTTATTTCCATTTGATCATTTCTTGTCAGTTATTCCTCTGATCACATTCAGACTTTCAACTTGATTATCATTCTTGATCTTAAGTCTTTTATAACTTTCCTTTGTCTGAATGGATGCATGCACTTCTTCAAGAGTAATTGTTTGTTCTCCTCCAAACATAATAGCATCCTTGAAATGTTCATATGAACTTGGCAGAGCTCTAAGCAAGATTAGAGCTTTGTTTTCATCATCTAGCTTGACTTCTAAATTCTTTAAATCATCAAGGATCTTGTTAAAATCAACAAGTTGGACTGTGACAGATTTCTCTTCATCTATTTTAAAAGAGAACAATTGTTGTTTCAAGAAGAGCCTATTTGAAACTGATTTAATCATGTAGAGAGGTTCAAGTTTAAGCCATAAGACTGCTTTTGTTGGTTCCCTTGCAACTTCTTTCAAAGCTTTGTCTCCAAAACACAAGATGATAATGTTCTTTGCTTTTTCAATCATTTTTTCCTTTTCTTGTGCAGTCATTGTTGCTGGAATAGCAGATTCACCCTTTAATGCGTTCACCAAACATTGTTGTACCAGAATAACATGCATTTTTATTTTCCATAGACCATAATCATTTGATCCATTGAATTTATCAATGTCAAATTTTGTGGTTCCAACCATTGTTGCTCCCTTTCCCACAGACGACGCCAACTGTTAAAATAATATTAGGATCCGCAACAAAAATTAACCAACAAAAGTAGAAGACAACCAATTGCAAAGAAAAAACGAAACAAAGAACATTCTTGGTTTTCTATTGAAAACGGATAACGTTCTTGAACAGAACTGAAAACCAGAAAATGGAGACTATTTAACGTTCTCATTTCTGCAGTTTTGAAAATCAATTTTCAAAATCAAAGTAAACGAAAATTAAAGAAATATAGGCGAAGAATAACACTCAGATCTTTATGTGTTCAGTCTCAATTGGTGAGACATACGTCACATGCAAACAAGCAAGATTAATCCACTATTAATGATTGAACTTTACAAGATTAAGGTCTTCTCAAGATTGATATCTTAGTATCTGTCACTGTTTATGAACCAACAATACTAGCCTTTTACCTCAATATTTCTTCTCTCCCTCAATCTTCTTATCTGAATTTCTATGAATGTCTCTCTCTCTCAATCAACAATTACCACTTACAACAACACATTACAATTTTTACAATGCATTTACAACTATAGTATTTAAAGACAAACTTCTTAACTAACTATAACTAACATTGTCTAAACTAAATTCAGTTATAACTAACTAACTCCAAGTTGTTACTGATTTGAAACACATTTCCACAATTGCCATTTTTATTTTATTTTCAAGTCAAAAAATATTTTCTCCCTCAACTATTCTTTCTCTATATATCTTCTTTGATCTCTCTCTTTCTCTCCCATCACTCAATATCTCATCTCTCCTTTTTTTTATCTCCTCTTTCTCTTATATCTATTTTTTTATCTCCCTTTCTCTCTTATCTTCATACCTCTCTCCCCTCATTTTCCCCCTCATCTCTCCCCCCTTTTTTTTTTCTCTACCACTCTTATTTACAAATATTTACATTTGTAAATATTTAGATATATTCGTATTACTCTTTTGTAGATTAAACTCATTTTAAATTTAATTTTTTTATTTTTGTTAAAACGATAATTAATTCGGTACAAAAAGATTAACAATTATGATATTGAATTGTATGAAAAGTTATAGACATAAAAAAATAAAACCTTTTGATTTAATGTTAGACTTGTTAAATTTATCACACACATTAATTAGGACAAGAACTAATGTAATTGAAATCTCAAATCACTAAAGAATGAAGTATGGTAGTGTATTGAATTAAGATCTTAAAGACTATTTTGCTAATTCTTTTGTTGTTGAAGATTTTAAAAAACTATGTAAGATTGTATAGACTTTTTGATGAACTTTAAAAGACTTTTTATGATGAGGATTTTATAACTAGAATTTTAATGGATTCATAACACAATTGTTTTTTTTTAAGATTAGAAGGATTTACAAAACTATAAGTGTTCTTAAAGAAATTACAAATCTTAATTAAATTTTTATTTAAGTTGTTTTGGTGATAAATATTTTAAGATTAGAAATAATAGTGGAGGTAAGTTCTTTTTATGCTTAATTGTAGTTTTGATCATCCTGTTGTTACCAATTCACATAATTGATCCCCTTATTTTAAAAGTTGACAGTTTTGATATTTCCCTTATATTTTTGAACTAAAAAATGACGATTTGACATATTTTTAGTGACATGACATACAATTTTATAATATATAACTATCTAGATGCATTAACTATTCACAAGTCATTAGTTTAATTAAAAAAATTATGAAGTTGAAAACTCAGTTTTTACAACATTTTATTACAATTTCATGAGTGTTAAAAATTTTACATTGTCGTATCATATGTCACATTATTTAAAATATTTCGTATCACAATTTTTTAATTAAAAAATCAAAGAGATAAATTAAAATTGTCGAATTTTAAAATAGAAAAACCAATTTCATAAATCAATAAAAATAAGAGACTAAAACAATAATTAAATTTTCTTTTTATTGATTTTGGAAAGTTTTGAGAAGTTTGGTGATTCCCAACGTTTTTGCTGGTGAGAATAATAAAATAAAATGGTCATTCAACTACCTCAACTATACAAACCATTATAATTAAAAATCACTCATTGGAATAATTTGGAAACTCAATAACAAGTTCATCCACATCACCATCGGAAAGGAACCAAAAGTGAAAGGAACTCACTTGAGACTGATTTCCAACATATCAATTGAAAAATTGTTGTGGTGAGAGGTAAGGTTTGAAATGATTTTTTTGAAAACCTACCTCAAAACAAATGGTTCACCCTTGAACCACATATGTAAAGTTGCTTTGAAGAGTAAAAATTACGAAATAGATTTTTGGCCATTTTCATTTTTTCAGTTTTTGAAAATGAAAATACAAAAAATGACTTATGTTTTGTTTCGAGAATTGGACTGTTTTTTGATAACATTTTTATTGAAAATGTTTTCCAAATGACCAAGTGAACATATTTTTACTAAATATTTTCAATTTTTTTTTTTAATAATGGAAACAGGTAATGGAGCAAATAAACAGATCCTAGGGGATTTTGGAGCTTTCTTGGTTGGACCCCTATGCTGTATTTTGACAAACACAAAAAGATATAATAAGGTAGAAAGTTGAGACACGTGAGAGATAGAATATGTCATCACATTACATTCTATTTCATCATTTTTTTTAATTATTTCTTTCCATTTCATTATATATATCACCCAATCAATCTAAACAAAATATAAGTAAATATTTTATTTTTCAATGTGATATAAATCCACATAATTGAATGTTTAATTCTACATTAAAATGTAATGAACTAACATGATTTTGTAAAAGTTACTAAACATATAATGTTTCAGCAGTGATTAAAATTGATTTAGAATAAATTAATTTTTTAAAATTGATTTTAATTAGAAATAAATTAATTGTAAAATAATTTATATTTAGATATATTTAAATAACATCAAATCGAACAATAAATTTAAGTATAAAATAATATTTGACTAAAAAAATTATAAATATTAATTTTAAATTAAAATTAATTTTAAAAACAGAATCAATTATAACCCAAACATGCTAAAATTAATTTTAGCCTTCCAAAATAGATTTGAAGTCTCCAAAATTAAAACCAATCGTGCACAAAGCCTAATTTATCGAAAATTAATCTCACCTTGGAAGCAAACAAATAATTTGTATTAACACTTGGCGAAGCAGTGAGGGGTATAAAGGGAAAAAGAAAAAAAAGGAAGAAAGGAGGGTTGGTTTTGGTGACGGAGAGAGAGAGAAAGAGAGAGAGACAAAGGTCCTCTTCCCCGTCCTTCGAGACGGTTTTCATACTCCTTCCCCCTTCATCCCCAGGTACTCTCTCTCTCTCTCTCTCAGATCCCTTCTAAAGTTTTCCTTAGAATCCTTCGCCTTCGCTTCAATTCCGTTATTTTTCTCCCCCTTTATTTGAACCCGATTCAAATTCATCACCAATTCCTTCAATTTGTTTGAATTATTAAATATGAAATTAATATAATGTAATTCTACTTTTTCAATTCAGAAGCGGTTGTCGTTTCTCGATGTAATAATTGGTAGGTTGATTTCGGGTTTCGCGCCGCATATTTTAATTTTAATTGTTAATAATTCTTCTTCCTGAATTTGTTGCGTTGTTATGGTTTGGTTTATCTGATTTATTGCTTATTGTCTTGATTATTACAATGCTATTGATTGTATAGTCTTTTGCATTCTGCGTGTCCCACACATAAGAACATTAAATTTCAATCTTTAATCCTTGTAGAAAGTTGTCTAATCACTCTTTAAAAGATATACTATATGCCTAATAATGTCCCTAAAATTGTATCTCAGCGACTTATATGATCAACGGAGTGCATATTCATGGATAAATACACATTCTTGATATAGAATAGATATTCATCATTTAGAAACTGATATGACATTATGATTTGCATTGTTTTGCAAGGACTAATTTGACCTGTTTAATCTTTGTTTTTTTTTTTATTTTAAATTGGGTGGTGGTGGTGTTAGTTTAAATTTGGAGATGGGTTTGTCTTTGAGACTGAATCTGAAGCTTAGTTTTCATCATATTTGGAATTGCATGAGCAATTTGTTTACTAGGCTAATCGGGTGTGATAATTCATAATTTATGGATTTATCATCGTGAATAAATTGGAATAGCGCTGGCTGGCGCTGGTAATGTGAATTTTGACTAATTAATAAAATTGAATTAAATGAATACTATATGTATTCTTTCTTGCCATCTTAATTTAATTCATTGCAGCATTTTAGATCTTCTTGAGTTTTCTTGTATGGGAGTTAGTTTTTTGTGATGTAGTGGGATCATTGTCCAATAACTTCAATTTTTTATCACTGATAAAGCATAAAAATTTCTACAGGTATAGCAACAAATTATAAAGTATTAATAGAATGTATTTTTAGCTGGGTGTTGATGCTTCATACTCTTTTAATTTTGATGTTCTAAGAGCATTGGAATTTACCTGATTCGTTGTCATTCCAGTTTTTGTTGAGATTTCTATTTAGGTTGACCGTGTATGTATTTACAATACAGAATTATGAATCTAATCTAAGGATTGCACGTGTTCTCTTCTTGCAGGTTGATCTGCATTTGAATCTTAAGGTTCCTGATTTATTTTTTTGAAACATGGATGGAGTTCTTTTCTCGTCAAGTTGCCACAATTATTGTTTGTTTTCATCTGAAGAAATGCTCGACTGGCGTTACTTCATCCTTGGAAAATTTATTCCGGTTTCCTTTGTTAATTGCACTTAGTTGTCTGTTCGCCTTTAGTGATCAGCACAGTGTGCTGGATGCTTGTTTTTTCTGAGACAAGTGCTGCATCTTTATGGAAATTGTACAAGTAAAAACTTATTCTTCTTCTCTAGATCAAACCATTAAACATCCAGTTAAAAAGATTTGTTTCTTGACAAGTGTTCCTTTGACAGTGCATTGCTGACCCAACATCCAGTTGAAATAACCGAACAATCAACTTCTGGGGTAAGAGATCTATAATGCAGCACTTCTACACCCCCTTCATCGATTTTAATTTACGATAATATAACTCAACCTTTTCTTTCTTCCACAGGGATGAAGTATATAAACTGGTGTCTGATATGGATACTGCTTGTATCTTTAGGGTTGGATAAGCAATTGCATTGAAACAGTGCAGACTATAGTTTTTAATAATTGTTGTCTTTGTCCCAATGAGTATTGGTGATAGCTGAACTTTCTTTAATAATGCCTAAGTAGACTATATCAAGTGGCAATTGTTGAAGTTCTAAGTGTTAGGTCACGGTGATTTTAGGTAGAGATTAATCCTGTAGCATTGATCAATCATTTCAGTTAGACCTAAGAAATGCTATTATGATATGTAGTAATTGTTCATTTCTACCTTCTGCGACCTGCTACCGTTACAAAGCCACAAGTCTATTAAGTATTAATCAATAAGGCTATGCAGTTCTTCCATCAGAAAGTTTCTGCTTTTTGCCATTTTTTTGTCACAACAAAGAATTGACAGTGGAATTTGCTGGACCAGCGGATATCTGTAATATTTTATACTCCTTTCTCAGCATTGTCTGCTATAGTTAAATTCTATCTATCTTTCGAATAAAGAGCCGATTTGGGTTCTGTTGGAACAATGGAGAGGTGATTATCTTTTGCAGAAATTGATATTTGTCCTCTTTTTTATTTGAATCTCTGTATAAGGTTTGTTTCTTTCTTCCTTGCACAAAGGTACAAATTAATTAAGGAAGTTGGTGATGGAACATTTGGGAGTGTTTGGAGAGCCATTAATAAGCAAAGCGGTGAAATTGTAAGACTTTTTTAATTGGAGTTATGCTGGTGTTCTATGTGAAGTTGGGTCGTGCGTTTCATTCTAATTTTTCATACAATTACAGGTTGCAATCAAGAAAATGAAGAAGAAATATCACTCTTGGGAGGAGTGTGTAAACTTGAGAGAAGTTAAGGTATCACATCTTGCTGTTCTTTCCTAAGCCTAATTTTCAATATGTAGCTTCTGCATATATTTATTCTTTAATTTCCCTTATGGCAGTCATTACGAAAAATGAATCACTCAAATATTGTTAAGCTGAAGGAAGTTATTCGAGAAAGTGACATTCTGTACCTTGTTTTTGAGTACATGGTGAGTGATTGGACTTTTATGGCATAATGGTGGCTGATTTGAAGTATAATACTAACTGTTTTAGGTCAATTTTGGATGATGCAGGAATGTAACCTTTACCAACTTATGAAAAAAAGGGAAACGCTGTTTTCTGATGATGAAGTTAGAAACTGGTGTTTTCAAGTTTTCCAAGGTCTTGCGTACATGCACCAGCGTGGATACTTTCATCGTGATCTAAAGCCTGGTACTTTTTCATGGTTTTGTGTACGGTCTTGGTAGAGTATGTGGTATAATAAAATAGTAATAAGAGTGTATTAATAGTTCTACTTTATATAGCATGAAAGGTATTTAATATTAGCAGTTTGTTCTATCATTAACTCTTTCTATTTTCAATTTAATTTTTTAATGTAGTTTTGGCTTGCTGATTAATTGAGTTTGCGTATCATGAGAAATATACAGACTAGATGTTTGGTGTGTTGTGCATATCTATATTACTCTGCTGCAAAGTTTTTCTGTTTGATTCAAGATATGGGGCTTTTTGCAGAAAACATACTGGTCACCAAGGGTATCATCAAAATTTCTGATTTCGGCCTAGTGCGAGAGATCAGCTCACAACCACCGTATACTGAGTATGTCTCCACACGGTGGTATGTGTCTTTAACTTGAATACATCATTATGTTATAAATGTATAGTGCACTGTGTGTCGTGTATTTAATGACATGTATAATGGCCTATGATTAGGTATCGTGCTCCTGAAGTCCTGCTTCAGTCTTTCCTTTATAGCTCCAAAGTTGGTAAGTTTCTGATATAGAACAATTATGCATAAAAATTTATGATCTTGACTATGGCATTACTTTTAGTAATGATGGTGAGTACCAGACAAACATTTATTTGTTTTGTTTCATCTTCCAGACATGTGGGCAATGGGGGCTATTATGGCTGAGTTGTTCACTCTCCGTCCACTATTTCCGGGTAGCAGGTATCATATTCTCTTTCTCTCCAATTCTACTGCTTCCCAGACGAATACTTTTTTTTACTTGCATAAAGGCAATAAATATTTAATTAATAGGGAATTAACAAATTTATGGCACCTCAGTCTACTCTTAAACAAGTTACCATGTTCAAACATTTGATTGCAATTATTTTTCACAATTATTTGGTTGATTAGTTTACAGCATAGTATCTGTCAAATGGAATCCTGGTCTATAAAAGCATATAGTATAGTAACTGGTTTGGAAATAAACCTATTCCATTATGGCTGTATATGCAGTGAAGCAGATGAGATATACAAAATATGCAGTGTGATAGGTAGTCCAACAACTGAATCTTGGGCAGATGGACTCAAACTTGCTAGGGATATCAACTATCAATTTCCACAGGTTAGTTTTCTTAATTTGGACTTACTCATCAAATAGAGTATTGAAAGCTTCTTCCGCTCTAGTGTGAGGTTTATAGTTTCATTACGTTAAGTAGCTCCTCATTCAGCTCGTACAGAGTCAAGTGCGTGTTTCTTTTCTGTCAAATCAAACATATTAACACTAAATAGAATCAAATGCATTATCAACATATGAACATATTACCACTAAACAAACATATTATCAACATATTAATACGAAACAGAATCAAGTGAACTAACCTAATAATGTTTAATTGAGTTTATACGTGGCTAAATGGGTTCCCTTACACTGGATATTGGAATTGTCTATTGATGTTATGTATATTAAGACGGGCATTGTCTTCAGTTCAGATAGTTACTGTATGCTATGTATTTACTTCTACAGCTAGCTACTGCTGATCTCTCTGTACTGATTCCGTCCAGAAGCGATGATGCAATCGACCTTATCAAAGTAAGTAGTTTTGATTTGTTGCATAGCATTCAGTTCCAGCCTCCATTTCTCCACTAATATAGTGCTGTATTTTTTTTTCTCCTTCTTTCTGCTCTTTCCTTTCTATATCTGTAGTCACTTTGTTCATGGGATCCCTGCAAGAGACCTACTGCAGCAGAGGCCCTTCAGCATCCTTTCTTCCAGGTTTTCTTTTAACTAATTCATACTTTAAATTAGTTTTAAGAAATTGTTTTTATCTTTTCTATGCCAAACTATATCTTGCTTTCAGTAAGCTTGGGTTTTTACTGTTTTCATTCAAAATGATATGTAGAGCTGCTTTTACATCCCTCCATCGCTTCGCACCAGACCTGTAACCAGAACTCCTCCATCTGGTATTTAATTTTATTTATGCTGCATCGTGCTAAGGACTCTCTATGGTTCAATTGGAGGGGATACTAATACTAAACTCTTAATTGTTTCTTCCTTTTATTTTTGCAGTTGGAATAAGTGGAGCAGTGGATCGGCAAACTGTCAAGAGATATTCTGGTGCATTGCCTAATTCGAAACTCACCAATAATTTTTCTTCCATGAAATTACACCCTTCTTTAGCTCCAGGTGATCTTACTGGTTTCAACCATTTCTAGGTTAAATGCATGCATGTTTTTTTACTCCGGCATCTGTAGTTTGGAGTCATATTTTTCAATCTGTTAGAAATAACTTATGGAATTTAAGCGGGTAAATGTGCATGTCAGTACATTATTTAAGTTGCTAATTTAAATAATGAATAAAGCTGAGGTCTTTCCTGTTTGGACTTTATATACAAAAACAGTCCTTTTTGTTTGTGTCATACACTCTGTTTCACATGTTGACTGTATAGAACATGGTTCTTGTTGAAGTTGTGGGATTTTAGAGAAAAGTTGGAAAGAAAATAATAAGGGTTTGAATATTTTTGATAATAAATTTATGCTAACTTGATTACAAAAGACTCAATATTAATCTCTATTTATAGAGAAACATAGACTCAATCATAAAAAAGAACAAATCATAATAATAATAAGATATTATAAAATATCTCTATGATTATAAATTGATCTTAAAAAATAACTTAAGATACTCTAATATAATATAAAAGATAATATATGATATTTTTTAATATTCTAACCGTTCTCATTCATTTCTATTACAGCTGTGCAACGGAAGCTGGATATGGCAAAAGAGGTGATGAGTTGTTCTCTCTGCTTTCTCTATTCCTGTTTTTATCTTGCTTTGGAATTAGTGCCCTGGCCCCCCAATCTGTTAGCCCAGGACAGTACCTATTTGGCACATGACATTAAAATACAAATCGTGTATTTTTTTTAGGCTTTACTTTGCTGGATGATTTGTTGTTCTCTATAAACTGGCTTTCTTAAATTCCATCATGCTAATAATTTTTTCTTATTCCCCTAAAGGATGGAATTAAAAATAAGAAATCGACGAAGACCACTCAACA
Organism: Cicer arietinum; assembly: GCF_000331145.2. NCBI lineage: Eukaryota > Viridiplantae > Streptophyta > Magnoliopsida > Fabales > Fabaceae > Cicer > Cicer arietinum. The sequence goes on from NC_021166.2 coordinate 18,123,702, forward strand.
ATCAAAGTATCAACCACCAGGGAAAGCCAGCCCGAGTAAGCACTTTTGTCAATGTTCTTGGTTTATTATTATTGTAGTTACTTTTATTGTGTGATAATCCAATAAAAGGAATGAACCTAAATGCTTATAGTGATCTTATAATAGTCATTGAGTCATTAAAACCAACATTATCATGCATAATCATTTCAAGTGGTTATTTTTCATTTACGATAAATATTTTGAACACAAGTTCCTGAAGCCGCAATGCAACTTTTCACTGCCAAAAGTGTGTTAGGTAGTTGCTTCAATACTCTGCCTAATTCGAAACTCACCAATAATTTTTCTTCCATGAAATTACACCCTTCTTTAGCTCCAGGTGATCTTACTGGTTTCAACCATTTCTAGGTTAAATGCATGCATGTTTTTTTACTCCGGCATCTGTAGTTTGGAGTCATATTTTTCAATCTGTTAGAAATAACTTATGGAATTTAAGCGGGTAAATGTGCATGTCAGTACATTATTTAAGTTGCTAATTTAAATAATGAATAAAGCTGAGGTCTTTCCTGTTTGGACTTTATATACAAAAACAGTCCTTTTTGTTTGTGTCATACACTCTGTTTCACATGTTGACTGTATAGAACATGGTTCTTGTTGAAGTTGTGGGATTTTAGAGAAAAGTTGGAAAGAAAATAATAAGGGTTTGAATATTTTTGATAATAAATTTATGCTAACTTGATTACAAAAGACTCAATATTAATCTCTATTTATAGAGAAACATAGACTCAATCATAAAAAAGAACAAATCATAATAATAATAAGATATTATAAAATATCTCTATGATTATAAATTGATCTTAAAAAATAACTTAAGATACTCTAATATAATATAAAAGATAATATATGATATTTTTTAATATTCTAACCGTTCTCATTCATTTCTATTACAGCTGTGCAACGGAAGCTGGATATGGCAAAAGAGGTGATGAGTTGTTCTCTCTGCTTTCTCTATTCCTGTTTTTATCTTGCTTTGGAATTAGTGCCCTGGCCCCCCAATCTGTTAGCCCAGGACAGTACCTATTTGGCACATGACATTAAAATACAAATCGTGTATTTTTTTTAGGCTTTACTTTGCTGGATGATTTGTTGTTCTCTATAAACTGGCTTTCTTAAATTCCATCATGCTAATAATTTTTTCTTATTCCCCTAAAGGATGGAATTAAAAATAAGAAATCGACGAAGACCACTCAACAATCAAAGTATCAACCACCAGGGAAAGCCAGCCCGAGTAAGCACTTTTGTCAATGTTCTTGGTTTATTATTATTGTAGTTACTTTTATTGTGTGATAATCCAATAAAAGGAATGAACCTAAATGCTTATAGTGATCTTATAATAGTCATTGAGTCATTAAAACCAACATTATCATGCATAATCATTTCAAGTGGTTATTTTTCATTTACGATAAATATTTTGAACACAAGTTCCTGAAGCCGCAATGCAACTTTTCACTGCCAAAAGTGTGTTAGGTAGTTGCTTCAATACTCTAGAAATAAGCTTAATAGTCAAGTCTTTTGATTGGCAGCTTCTGTAAACAAGGTGAGGACTGCACGCGGGGTTTCAGAAACAGCTGACAAGCTGGCCAACATGTCAATTCCTACTAGAAGACATTCCTTCGGTCAAACTCGTCCACCTCCAATGAAGGCCGGAGTTAATTGGGTTTCTGAACCTGGAAACATCCTGCTCAGGTCCTCCCAGCAGATTCCAACCGGTAGACCTTTCACAAAAAAAGTTGCTGGATGAAGAATAATGACACAAGTATATGCTGACTTCGAAAATTCTTTGATGATCAATACTTTGAATGTTTGAGTACAATCTTTCCCGAGAGGATGCATGTTTGCACCTGTTCTGATTACTTGGGTGACGTTTAACATATTAGTCCTACTTTTGTTGCTGTTAAACACGTTTTTTCTAATGTATCTATGTATTCTGTGGCATTGATACACAAACTCCTGCTACAGTTATGCGGATGTTTTTTATTTTTGATGCATTTCAATATTGTGGAATATTAAACAGATTGTGTTAAGACAGTTCCTATGCATTATGATATAGTAAACGGCGATGTTATAGTACGTAGGGTACCGGTAATTTCTGGAAAAGCTTAGTGTTCCACCATCATCAGCATTTTCACCACTGGCAGAGGTTCCAACACAATGAAGTTTAAGTTATTTTTTTAACAAATTTTAGAAGTATAGAATTTCTTACATTTTAAAAAATGAGATATTTAATATACAATTCAACAAGTAGCTCATTGATTTGATCAGGTGATATATGAACCAAATTTGGAGGGAAAGTTAATAACTGCTACAATTTTATCACATTGATAATTAATTTAGTTTATTTGAAGTAAAGTAAACAAATTATCCAATTAACATGGGAATTAAATTCAGAATAACTCCTGATGTTCAAGGACAGAAGCAATAGAGAGCAGCGAATATTAGATATAAAACTGTTATGGATGACCATTCTGTATATTGCCTAATTGCAATTCTTGCACATAAACCGTCCTACCTATTGTAATTTGTAATGACAATAAACAATATTTAAGGGCTGTTCAAGGTATATTCTACTACATCCTGCTTTAGTTGATAGCAAATAGAGTTTGTTAGAGATATTACAAAAAAACAGTTTTGAAGTTTACATGTCATTTTAAAAATCTTACGGTTACAGAGTTTAATGTACTAACGTTCTCCCTTTTTATGTTTTGCATACTAATGTTCTGAGTTAATATAGAACAAAGCAATTTGGTCTATACTAGGCAAACATAATAATAAAACACAGTTGTACTTAAGTGAAAAAAAAAATAAACAAATCATAATAAATTAATGTAACAGAAAAAAAAGCATCCCTTAAAAAAAGGAAAGCAAGACATGAAAATAAGAATAAAAAAATTAGACATCCGAAACCAATAGCAAGTAATCTTTGGCAAAAATAGGGTGACCACAAAATAAAATCCCTGATTTGCACTATCATGTGATAGTGTAATTTTTAACAGTTCCATCCTTTGTGTCTCATTTTTCTGGCAGTTAGATTAACCGCAATCTCTAGGGAACAAAATTAAGGATTCGATTTTTGTAAGGAATAAGAGTTCATAGATATTGAGCTTGTATTCTTTCTCTGTTCTCTTCCCACCATGTTTTTGCATTTACCTCTCCAAATCTTTCCCGGCTGCAGCAAACATTAGTTGAGAATCAAAGTGTTAAATTAAACTCTTTTGAAATGAAATGAAAGTGAAGAGAAAAAAGAAGTATACCTGAATCTGACACGTCTAAGCTCTCTAGTACCATCAGCTAACTGTCTGATAGTAATGTAAACTCCAGGCTCATCTTGCTCTACCCATTCTGACTCCATTTCACTTGCATTGCTAATAGAAGGTTCATCCCTAGATGAGGTTGTTGCCCTTGATGGTTCCATTGATGACCCTGCTTGAAACTGTTGTCCCCCACCACCATGATCCATAGATGGTTTGTAGTGACTCCTTGGTGTCCAATCCTTTATTGATGCCATAGGACTTTCTCTTGCTGATGTTAATCTTGAGTATGTAGAATCTCTTTGCTGTCAAAACCAATCATATATATATATATATATATTCATATTATAAATAAATTACTTTGAAAATATTATCTTGGTGAGGTTGAGAAAAGTTTAGATTATTAATTACCTCATCGGCCTCAGACCTTGGAGGAGTATTGAGAGCTTGTCGATTAAATCTTTGGACGTTGTAAAGTTCCATTATTCTGTCGTAATTCTCTCCCCACCATTTTTGAGCTTGCCATTTATTGAACATCTCACGGCTTCAAATTCAAATGCTAACTATTGTCAGTCTTTTGCTCCTACATAATATTAATTACATTTTTAACAACTAAATATTCCCACATATTTTTTTTTTGTTTATTGTTAGGTTCTAAGCTATATTATAATTTATGAAAATAGCTTTAGTTAGACTTTACTTTTCATCCAACCGAACTATAGATTACACGAAGAGTGAAAGACAAAAACACAGTTTATACAAACGGCAAGCAAACGCAAAATAACAACAAACATTTATGATATACCTGAAGCGAATTCTCTTGAGATCATTTCCACCATTAGGAAGAGAAACAAAGGTAATGTGGACACCTGGTTCAACCTGTGCCATCCATTCCTTTGGTTCATCATCATCCTCTAAGACAACATCACATACTGATGCAGAATCACGTCCTCTAGGGGTACGGTCCCCTGTGTATCTTGCACCAGGGTAGTTAGATGAAGTGAAGTCCCATGCAGGTGTTGAACTTGAACTTGCACCTCCAATATAAGGGTATGGAACCCCTTCTGAGATTGTGTCAAAATCAGGATATGCTCTCTGTCCTTTCTTGTTGTAGCTACTTGATCCTCCTCCTGTGCATGGTTTGCATTGCTTGTATGCACCTGAAAACTTTAGTGCCATATCCTTTATCTGCATTTAAACAAATAAACACATCATTACTACACATAACACAATATTGACACCTAATGTTGTGTATTGGACACCACACACATCTTTAATTTGAAGTATATATTATTTGACCTTTTAATTTTAAAGAATAGAAAGCTAAATTAGCCTTATTTTGACAATATATTGATTACAAAATTATCATCGATATGTATATTCAAAGGATATTTTCAGCTTTATCTTAAGGCACCAACAAAAGATATATATAGACGTGACACATTGAATAATTCTAAAAGGATATTTAAATTAAGTTTAACACATAACACAAGTTCCTCACCTTTTACAGTACAGGTGATTTTGGCTGTTTTATACCTTTACAAAGTAGGATTAAGGAGTAATTAATAGTATATTATGAATGTGTACGTCCAAGTGGATTTTGAGCACTATGGTACCTATTATTAGTGATATAATTTAATACTATCAAGTGGGTGTGGGGACATTTTAAAATGATGTTTTTATATCTTAACAATGTGGCAATGGTTTCAAATATCAAAATACTAGAATGACATCTTCCTTTTCTTCTAACGATGTAGATCCACCTAATCATACTTTATCTTCAATTTATGTAGTCTAAACAATTATTCATTATATGATAAAAAAATATGGGTACATGGACTTTCTAGAAGAAGCAAACATTAATTAGTAATTCATGATTATAAAAGTGCTAACAATATATTATATATATAAGACACATTTTTAATACTTTTTTATAATTAAAATTTATGCAGATTCCACTAAATCATATGGATTTCATTTATAAATAAAATGGTAGGACCTAAGTGAATTGAATTTCACATAAATATTGAGAGACTAAAACAGCAGAAGTACTATGTTTGTCCAATGGAGCACAAGAAAATAAGAGGGGGAAACCATGTCTGAAATTTTCTGAACTATAAATTAAAAGTAAATTTGGATGAAAACTAAATTGAGTCTAAGGTTTCAGGCATAGGTCATTTTCAAAGAAAATGCCTTTACAGCTGGACAAGTGAAGATTTTTGTGTGTGTTGAGGATACACATTGATGACTACATAACCCTGAATGTGGAAAAACAATTATGTAAGAAACCTATATTACCCTTAGTGGCAAGTATTTCCTATATGGAAGAAATTCTATTGATTTCTAACCAATTGAATCTTGTCCAAATTTTCACTCAATTTAGTTTGTTTCCATTGTTATTATGTGCATTTAACTACTCTCAACCGATTAATTTAGATAGATATTGAAAAATGTCACATACTCTGATAGTAGTATTCTTTAATTTAAGATTTTATATTCAAAAAGTGTTGAGTGATTTTGCAAAATTCATCGTTAATCTAAATATAGACTTAAAAGAGTTGAGTGTTCACTTTCAAGCTTAATTAAATTAATTTGTATGTAACATTGGCATTACAAGCATGAAAATGAAGGTTAATTAATTACACACATAAAAAGTTAATAAGAAAGAGAATTAAGTTTAGTGGTCTAAAAAAGCAAAAATATTAAAAAATGTGAATATATACTTTACTGCTGTAAAAAAATTGTTTAAATTGTGTCCTTTTATTTAGCAATGGTAATAATAGAAAACTTTTGAAAAACATTATATCGACAAGAATTCAAGGATGGGCCACACTATGGATGAGAATATGGCAGAGCCCTTGTTTGATAAGAATCTTTCCTTAACATCAACTCAATTTACGAATATTGAACATGTTCCCACTACTGCTGAATATGGAACTCATTAGAATATATATTTGACTAAGACATTCATTCACATTTGCTTTTTCTTTTCAAATCAATGTATTGGGTAATTGCATTAGTGGATTTGGAAAATTATTTGTTATCCTTTTAATTTGTATGATAATACAAAAGTAAAGTAAACAAACATGAGTGGAATAGTATAATAAAATTTGCATATTTAAAAGTGTCTAAAGGGTTATAATGTTCCCTTAATTGATGAAGTTGGGTGTATAATTTGTAACTATAAAGTACACTACAAAAAAAATAAGTAACTAGAAAAGGATTGATTGGTTGATAACGAAGTATGAGAGACGTCACCTCAGGTCAGCAAAATTGCAACACCGCATGCTCTCATAAACATTTCACTATCAGACAACACCATATGGGACCCCCCAACCATGTACTATACTTCAATTCATTTTATTTTAAATCAAAATATCTCTATTTTTATTATTTGTTAATCAAATTAATAGCTTGACATTTTAATAAATAATATGATTTGGATTAGGAGACATTATCAATATAAAAAGGACGTTGCTACTTCAATTTTGTCTATAAAATAAAGTAAAAAAAAGAGGAAAATATTAGAAAATAGTATAAAATTATGAAAGAAAAAAAATTAAAATGATGTAAATATTTATAAAAAAATTAAGATATGACAAAAAAAAATTTAATTAAATAGGGATAGTCTTTTCATTTTACACCAATCAATTATTTTTGAGATATTTTCTTTCTAATTCGATGAGAAATCAATTTTAAATGGGTCCAACTAAATATGGTTTTTTCTTTGTATTTTCAATATATTTAAAAAGAAAAATAAAGGTATTTGATATATTTATTTTGTTTCCTTCCATTTTCCATGAGTATGAAAGAAAGAAAAGTATGAAATTCGAAAGTGGTCCCTATCATATGAGTAGCCAAATGGCGTTAAGATTTGTTTGTTTTGATGAATATAGAAAAAGAAGTTATAAAAGCAAAAAATGTAGGTGAAAGAAGAGAGAGAGATTAATTAAGAACCTGAGTGGTGAGGCTTTTGACGGCTTCTTTAGTACTAGGCGTGCCACTCTCTCTCCCTCCTCCTTCTTCATCCCTCTCATCTGACGTTTGCTTCGTACAAGCTATGCATGTAAACATCTTTTCCTTCCTACCTTCACAAGTCACAACCACAATTCATCAAACCATATATTAATATAATAAACAACCACATGTGCATTGCTTTTCTCACTTAAGGGTAATATTGGTAATGTGTAGGTCAACACAATCACTTTTATTAATTGAATGAAACAGTGACAAATTTGTGTCAACCAAATGTAGCAATAGATATTAATTAGTTAGTTAGGATCCAACTAAAAAAACACCAAATTTAAAAATAGTGTAACAACCAAATGCACTAAGAAATAAGAATGGAATTATCCAAAAGAAGAATAAAACAAAAGGATAATGGAATTTCAAATGAGGAAACAAAATGGTCCAATATATAAGTATAATAATATGGGGCAAAAGAGAAAGATAAAAAGCAAATAGGCTAAGCTCGGGATCAGAGCAAGATCGAAAGTGATCTCAAAAGAAGGAAAACAATGGGCCTATAATTAAAAGCAGAGAAAGAAACAAAGAAACAAAATGGGGCAAGGAATGACCATAGGACTATGTGCTTTGCTTTAACACACACAAATTCCAAATATTATAAATTCTAAGGAAATAAATAAATAATTCTAAGGAAACATAACAAAAGCGTCTCCAAACCTAAGTTTCTGACACTTACATTCCTTTTTCATTCCATCCCCAAATAACATCAAATAAAAATTAAATAAAAAAGCAAAACTAGTAATTTATTTTCCGGGTGAATAAAAGACAAATCTATTTGGATGTCCATTATTATTTTTTCAATCATAATCATTAATTAATTCCATATACATTAGAATTTTTTAAATGTTATATTTCATTTGAATTTATGATAGTAAAAACAAAAACAAAAAATAATAAAAAATTGATAAATTTTTATTCTCTTTTTAGTACTAATTATTTAATATTTATGAAACGATATTGAGGAAAATAATTATTTATTGGTGTGATTCTCTCCGTCTTTATCTTTAACAAAAATCACATCAATCCCAAACCCCAATGTGACTCAAATCAGAGTGAGCTGGAGAGAGAGAGAAAATGTGGTTATTTACGGATACGTATTTTTGGGATTGAAAAAAAAAAACAATAGACTGGTTTTGATTCAGTGTTTGTCGGAAGGTGAAGAAGAATGAAAGAGAATGAATGCAGCAGTGTTGTAGAATCAGAATCAGAAGAAGAAGAAAAGTGAATAATGTCATTGATTGATATAGGAGAACTATACTCCATATAAATTTATTTCATATAGTCTGAAAAGTAAAAATTAATTAGTGTCATTACTATTCGAAAACGACTTAACAAGCAATCCTCAACCGCTTCTCATTCTTTTGTCTCTCTCATTACTCAACAAAATAAATCACCTACATTCCAATTTTCTTCTCAAATGTATGTGCTACCGTTAATTCCATAACCGTTTCATTTTATAATATCAATAAATAAATCCTTAACATTAGGGATCTCATTCTCAAACATATAAAAAAATGTTAATATGTTAAAGATAAGTATTATAAATAATATATTTGTCTTTTTCTTAAATATTACTGTTTATAAAATTTTTAAAATGTTCTCTCGCTAATGACTCTAAAAAGATAATACAAACAAATAAAAATAAATGAAAAAATATATACTACTTTTTATTAAATAAACACTTACCTTATGTGAAGTACTTCCGGATGAAATGAAATACCTAAACGGAGATTTTTGGTTTTTGTTTTTGCTTTTAGCTTTTCATTTTTCCACCTCCAAAGATTGCAGCAAGCGAAACAAATCGCTTCTGGAACGTGATTATACTAAGACGAACAAAGAGAAGAAGAAGAGGTGAGTGAGTGAAAAAGAAAAGTAAAATATCAGCGCAGCGATATTTTGACGAGAAAATGGGGTACGAGGATTAGTGGTTGAGTGTGTCCGAAAATTTGGAAGATGACAATAAGAGAGATTGAGAAATTTGAGGTTGTCGTATTTATATATGGAAGGAGAGGTAAATTAACGGCGTGAGGTTAAAGAGTTAGTTTTAACGGAAAATGTTTGGCGTGAGTGGAGAAGGCGTTAAAGGAATGGAATTTGGGTTTTTGTCTTTTTTTGATTACACAGAGAGCGGAAACAATGGTCGAGTGCGTAGAAGACATAAGGGGCCCATATGTTTATGTTTATGAAATTAAATCAAATGAAATGCAATGTCACAAAATCAGGAATCTCTAATGTGTGACTGTGACTGTGTCTTGTCAATTTTAAATTTTAATTGGTTGGTTGTGATGTAATTGGGTCGTATTGCACGGTCTAGATTAATTTGCTCGTTTTCTTTTCTATGTCATTTGTTAAATCTTAATTCATGGGTGAAAATTGGAATATTCATAATCATAATTCACAACTTTCCGCAATCAAATACTATCATATCATAATCATTTAAATCACTAACTGTTATGATAATTTATGACATAATCAGTTATGTTTTTTCTATGTAAATTAGTAAATTATGGTTTAAATTAGGGGAATGTTTTAGAGATATTTTCGTAAAAGGCCTAAACCTTAAATAAATAAATAAAACTAATTAAATTGACTCTAAATAGATAAAAGACAATTTATTATAAGGTGAATGATATTACACACTTCTCATCCAAAAAAATATTGCTTAATAAGAGAAACATTGGGTTGCATGTTCCATGTTATGTTTGAACTTTGGAGGATTGCATATGAAACAAGCAAGCCGTGCTAATCTAACTAGTATAGCTTACTTTAAAAATACAATCACTACGTGATTAGTATGATCACATTATTCGACCTTAGGTATTTGTTCTTTTTGCGATCCTTTTCTCAAAAGTTTGCCACTGTCTTCATCAAATTTCTTTAACATGAAATCACATATTAAACTTATTTGATTGAGTGTTCGAGTGTAGAACTATAGTGCTTTTCCAATTCATACTTGAAAATGTTGATGGCAAAGATTCTACTTTTCTACATTTGCTAGCTTGCTAACATTGTTTCACGGAAACAGATAACTAGCCTCCAATTTTAAAGTTTTATAGGAATGATCAACCAAAGGATTATTCTTCTCAATTTTTGAAGTAGGATCATGACAAGTCATTTCTCTTAATTTGATCTTGTTTTAAATTGGAAATTTGAGTTATAAGAGGTTAGTTAAGTAGCATACACACATAATTACAAGGAATTACATTATTACTTTTTCCATATATATATATAATTAGATTTATGTGAGTTTTTTTTTTAACAAGATTTATGTGACTCTACATGTATAAGAAAAAATAGAAAAATTAATTTATTAAACATAATAATGCGAAACAAATATTTTTACGTAGTAATAATATTATAATATGAATTAGGGAGGAGATCAAGGCTCTCATGCATAATTTATCGGTTCAAGAGAAATTTTCTTTGATTATCTTTTTGGCACATTCAGTGCAAGAATTACTTACTTATATTTATATTTAAGTTATGTGTTATCACTATTTGCAATTATACTTAGTTTTGCTAAAATTTTATTTTAAAAATGTACTTTTGATTAAAAATAAAGATAAAAATACACTTTTAATCTTTTATGAAAACGATACATCTAAGAAATGATCTAAAAGATATATAAACGATTACCCTACTTAGCCTAATCGGTTAAACTTTTTTCTAATCCATTAAAACTATTTATAAGTCAATTAACTATCTTTTAAACAAATTTCTCAAAAATATTTAAGCATCCAAACATCTAACAATTAACAAAACTTACTCTTAAGAACTCGAGGTCTTATAACTCGTAGCCATCGCATGACGATGCTTGACAAAGTACTTTATAACGGTTCATACTTTTTGTGAATGTAGAAGAAGTTAAGGATGAAAGCACTTTGATTGAGTTCATCTTTTCATTAACCTTGAAAAAGGACCATAAACATTTACGCAAGAGTCTTCAACGTTCTGATATGAAAAAGATGCATTCACTATGGTCAAATGTAATTCCATATTGCAAGGCTAACTTGAGCCTAAACAAAATAACAAGTAACTCAACTCGAAGATTATATGCAATATCAAAATGTTGCTATTAACTCTCCCATAAAATATCTATGCAACAATAAAGTCTCAAAGTGGATGGAGAAGTCTATGACATTATTCTATTACCACATGCCAAATGAACCTTCCAAATCAATTTTATATAGTAAGAATAGAAACATGTTTGTGTTTATTATATCATTAAAATTAATCTTGAAAGCATGGAGTGTCTACACAAATGATGGTGAAAAAATAAAATCTAAGGAGATCAAGATAACAAGAATGAAGTTTTTGGTGATGCATCTCATGATTAATAAACAATATATGAAAAATGAAGATGTATTCCTAAACGTGAGTATCCCATGTAGAACAAAAAAAGGCATATTCGATGAATAGACAAAAGTAGATGCACTGTTTTGAATTCGTCTGCTCAAATAAGACATTTCATCAAAAGACATGCTCATATGCCTTTGCTTATTCGCTGAACCACGATTCACCAAACTTTGCTTTCTTACATGCGTATTCCACTTGCAATCTAAAAGCAAAGTTTTAAATAAAAATTTAATTAACAAAGGAAAGTAACTAAGTACTCCATATATGGTCCTATCAAATTGCACGAGTGAAAACAAATTGAAATTCGATTCAAGGAAAATGTTTCAATTTTTTTAAAGAAATAGAAAAGTGTTTGCAAAGAACAGTAATCACCGGTCACAGCACAAATATTAATTTCAGATATTGATAATAATTTCAAAAAATTTGCAAATAATCATTATTATAGAAACATGTTGTCGGTGTAAGATAAGGATGATCTTCATTTATCCAAAGATATAAAAATGTCAATTACTATAATTATATAAATAAAATATAATATAAATGAACTTATTCTAAAAAATAATGACATTATTTAATATTTATATATAAAAATTTCTATTTCAATCACCATCTACATCCTTCAATAAGTGAAAGTTTGAATTCAGTTATTCTCAAATGTCATTGTAAAATAAAAATTATTGTTAGAATTTATGCAACTAAGAAGAATATTAGAAGAGAATTGTTTTCTTGCCACTTGCCAAAGGTAATTTCTACTATTTTGTTTTCTCTTTTTTTCTCTTTTTTCTCATTTTTGTTTTTTTTTCTTCTCAATTTTGTCCCTCATTCTTTTATATTGTAATCTAAGAGCTTGTTCACCGATTTCTCTAATTTTTCTAATTTTCTCCCTCAGATTAAGGCACGAGAGGGACAAAGCCAAATTGAAATATCATTGTCACAATTTAGACCCATTTATGAAGATCGAGTGTTGTTTCAATATGTCCAAAGGGATGCATCAAGAACTAGAAAAAAAACACAATAACTCAATGACGGTATTGTAATTTTTAATGTGACTGTAGCTACCAAATTACTAGTAAGTGAGCAATTTTAGTGACTAATTTATTTACATTGATGGACTTAAAGAACTAATTATATACCCTAATGGATTTGGTATAAGGCCACGATCCATCAAGGGACCTACAACAAACTCACAAATGCACCACCATTTCCATTCATGAGAGCACCACCACCAATGATAGGACTAACTCCTAGACCACCCGACCATTAGAGTATAATTTCATAAGATTGGCTCAAGAACAAATGAACTATATTTCGTTTTCTTTTTCTCTTCTAATCTAGGGACGCAGCTCCAATATGATATGAGTGAACATTTGAAGAATGAAGTTTTGAATAATATTTTTTGAATGACGTAATTGACATTTATTACTTATTAATCTCTCTTTTAGAATCATCTAAATGAAATAATTAATATTATTTTAGTGATATTATGATATATTTTGGATGATGTAATTGACATTTATTACTTAGGAATTGACATTTATTTAAAATTAAATGAACTTTCTTAATTGAATAATGTTATCGTTACAATGATGACAAATTTTAATTTAAAAAAAAAATCAATTTCATTTTCACAATCAAACAAATTACTATCTATCTTACATGACAATTAATTGATTAACAGATGACTTCATAATTTGACATGACAATTTAGTAATTTACTTTTTTTGTTTAGATGATCTCAATTTTTGTTGGACACACATATATATATATATATTGGGTATGAAAAACGTTTTAATCAAAAGTGCGTAGATTTTCACACGAACCAAACGTCCCTTTTGCTCAGGTAGTGCATGATGTATGAATAAGTGTAACATAATGTAATATTTGTGTGCACCAATGTTCTGTTATTACTACTATATATTTCCTGCTGTTTTTCCTTGCTCTGACTAGAATAGTGAGTGTGTGACCAAAACCCAACACAACACACCCAATAGTAAAGTATAGTATAGTCTCATCAACAAATGTTGTAGTTTAGAGTAATTAAACAGAAGAGTACTGACTACCGGCTATGACCAGTGACTAAACATTCGGAAGGGAGATAACTTTTTGGGCAGGGTAGTATGTTACTGGCTATTGTCGGTTGTCAGAGTAGGCTGAAATTTTTTGTGCTTTGGTCTTGGTGTGATGGATTGCTGTGCTTTAACTTTAACCCACTATACTCTTTTTTGGGTTCTTGCCTTTGTTCCAAGGACTAACCTCTCTTTAAGCAAAGAATGCTTGCAATATAGGAATAATAATAATTAATAATAAAATATAAGGTTAATTTAGTAGTTAAATGGAAAGAATAAAATATAAGATTAATTTAATAGTTGAAACGAAAGAGTTGTAAAATAAAATTATAAAAAAGTGGGAAGTTTAATTTATAGTAAAATATTAACAAAATTAATTATAATAAAATTTAAAAGATTTAATATATATATATATAACTATCGTATTGTTATAAATATTTGATTTTAATTATAGTTATTTGCAATGTCATTTATATATATAAAAATTGTTTTGATAATAGAATTTTTTTTTTGGGTACTAACATAATAAAACTTTTTACATTGACACTAATATATTTAAAAATAAATTTCAAATTTAAAATAGTAGAATTTTTATTATTTATATAAAATAAAACAAAAATAAACTTTTGTGGCTTGATCTCTCTTCTCTTTTCGTACGTAAAAAAATAAGAACTCCACGTCTCAGCATCTAGGGGGCATGCTTTAGCTAAAGACATGTTCTTACTAGATCTTGTTAAGTAAGAAAAGCATAGTCAAGGTCTAAAGCCCTTCTTTCACCCTTGGTTTCATTTGTTTTAAAGAGTATTTCAAAATTTTCCGACATGTTAATTAAATCTTTGTTAATTTTTTCAGGTATCTTTATCTTCAATCAATGTATAAAAAGTGAAAACACAGTTGTTATTATCAAACAAAAACAAACGCACACCAAGTGAAAGAGAAATTTACGAACTATTATTTTTATTATTTATATATAATATGATATAAAGAACTATTTTATAAATGATGCAATTGCAATAAATCTTAAATTTATTATTTCATCCAATCTATGAATGTCCAAAACCCAATAAATATATATAGTATTTTAATATCATTATTTTTTTCTATTATCAACTAATAATAACATTAGTCGTCAAACAAATTTTATTACTGTGTGACAGCAAATGCGTTTACTTTGAGTAGTGGTCACATATGCCTCTCTAAATCTTTAAAGTATTATTCTGTTTTTTACGATTAAAAGCTATGCAATCTACACATTTAGCTTATCAAATTCAAAAACCACATAAAAGTGTGGGAGAACATGAAAGCATGGCGTAGATTAAACAACTTTTAACGTTAGGAATGTTCTGTTTTTTCTTCTTCTTTCAACTGAATAAAAAAGCGGTAACAAATACATACTACTTCTCTGTTCCTTCCTTCAAAAAAAATACTCTTCTTTTCCTTATCGATCTTTCATTTTGTGGAAAAAAATTAGTGTGCCCTTTTTAAATATCAAATTTATTTTAATTTATTTTTGAAAAAAATAAATTTGAAAATGCAAAACATCATTATTATAAATTAGTGAAATCTTTTTTTTTTCTCGTAAAAACTAAATAATATGTATTAGTATAACTCTTTTTAGCATGATACAAAACAATTTTTTACAAAATTTACTCTCTATTCGAATATCATTAATAGCGTAAAATATACCGCACAAACGAATTATAAAATTGCCACTTCGCAACTAACTAAATCAAAATATTTAAAAAGATAAGCAGTGAAATATCGTAACCATCATTAATTGAAAATTAAAAAAAAAATATGTTCACTGCTTAACACCACGATAATAGTTTAATGTTTTTTAAAATTTAATTAACCTTCATACCTTGTTGCAAAATAGAATATGATTCCATACACATACTAACTAAATTAGATTTAAAAGTGGCATTTAAACAGTCAAATTGGTAGGCATGATGAAGAGCAATATTTGAAAAACCAATCCAAACATCATGCGATCAAAAAACAACTGATGAACATTTTCCTCTAAGCCATACAAAGATTTGATCAAGCATCTAAGATACCTCTTTTCATTAATAAATTATCTTTTGTAGGAGAGACGATTGTTCAATAACCACCCCAACAAATAATAAGACCTTTAAAGGAGCAATATTATTCCAAGTACACAAGAGAATTTGTGCCTTCAAAATTCTACATCAAAATATTATGTCTCTTTCACTAAATAACTATAGATCTATGCAGTGTTTCAAAAACCAATTCAACATCACACCACCTCCACACAAAGTTATCCTTCCCTCTTGATCAGACAAAGTTTTATATGAAGATCCAGAATTTCTTTAATTTTATATTTACTATGTAAAACCTTAAACTTATTTCACTTTTAAAAATGCATTTATATCTTATTTTAGTGGTTCTCACATTCTCTAAGAGCATTATACTGAAATAATTATCAAACTTTTAAAACATTAAATGATTACATTGTTCTTCGTAATATATTATTTTTGACATATATTGAATCAGAGATGGATTTAACCGGGACAAACAGTGGCCTTGGCCTCCCCTCCCCTCTCTTAACAACTATATAAAAATTAATATTATTATTATTATTATTATTATTATTACTATTATTATATATATATATATATATATATATGCAAAGAGATTATTATTTTGATGTAACTTTTTTCTTCTAATTCCACATTTCATTTAAATAATTTTATTAAAAATTTTATCCTTTTTTATGCTATTAAATAAATAATTTTTTAAACTATTATATTTATATACAAGCAAAAATCAATAAATTCAACTATGGTTAGTACACGGTAGACTTTGCCGTATTTAAATATCATTTTTCCAAAAATTCATCTTAATAGTTTTTCTATTTTCTAAGATAAGAGATAAATTTTAATGTGATAATTATTATAATAAATAATAATTTAATAAAAATTTAATTTATATACACGCTGTATAAAAATATTGAAGATTTAATTTATATCTTGAAATTTATACTTCTACTTTATATATTAATAAAAATTCAATTTTACTTTTTTAAAAAGTAAAAAGTTAAACTTTATATTTTTTAGACATAATTGCTCATGCAGTCCCTTAACTTAATTTCAGAAAACATTTCAGTTCTTTATTTTTTTTTTTAAGTAAATAATTTGATCTTTTATGTTTTAAAATGTTAATTTCATCAAAACTCATACAATTAATTATCATCTTCAATATAATGCAAATTTCATCAAATTTGTAACTCAAATCTTCAAATAGACTCATATTTTTATTCTTTATATTTTTGAATTTTTGTAATAAAATTAAATAAAGGACCAAATAAAAAATAAAAAATAAAAGACCGAAGTGTTATTTGAAATTAAGTTAAGGGACCGCAAGAACAATTGTGCCTATTTTTTTTTTTATATATATATTCGTGTTTTGAAAAACTTGAAAAAAATTTCGAAACTCAAATGTGTTTGGAAAACTTAAAAAAGTTTTTCAAAATAAAAATTTGAATTTTTTTAGAAATAATTGTGTTGCGGAAAACTTTTTTTAAGTTTTTGAAAAAAAAAATTAAAAGTTTTTCAATATCTAAATGTGTTTCGGAAAACATGAAGAAAAAAAATTATAATAAACAAAGTTCAAATTTTTTAAAACACATTTGTGTTTCAAAAAATTTGAAAAAAGTTTTCCGATATACAAAATTTGATTTTCTAAAATATAACTGTGTACAGGAAAACTTTTTCTATATTTTTTGATTCAAAAAGTTAAATTTTCTTAATACATTTGTATACAAGGAAACTTAAAAAAAATATTGATACATAGTTTGATTTTTTAAAACAAGTTTATGTATTTGAAAATTTAAAAAAAGTTTTTTAATATATAAATTTCAAAAATTTTAAACACACGAAAGTTTTCCATAACTCAAATTGAATTTCGTAAAATATAGTTTTTTAGAAAAAAGAAAGTAAAATAGATAGTTTGCATATAATATGAGTATAAATGTGGGGTATAAGTTATAATTTTCAATATTTTACATTATCAATGAATCATCATTAGATCATTAATAATATTTGACTTTTTTATAACTATTTACAAAGTTATTTGTATGATTGATCACAATTTATTAAATATATAAAACTTTTTTCACTATCAATTTATAAAAATGAAACTCATTTAATAATTATAATTAATTTTATAATATTTGTAAAATAAAAAATAAAATAGTTATAAATAAGACCGAAAGGAATAAGTATATAATAGCGTAGTTGCGAAAGTGATCATAAAGCTCCCTATTATAGTAATCCTCTGTCCCAAGGTAGATCTCCATAATCTCAATCCCCAAGTGGTTTTTTTCCTTTTCCCTGTTTCCAATGTTTCGTGTTTGATTACTTTGGCTATTATGTGTTTCTCTTTTGATTTATTATTGCTCTTGAATAAAAACATTGCTTGCCTTACCTATGCAAAAAGAAACTAGAGACACAACTGGCTGTCTTAAGCAATCACTGTTCATCCATACCTTTAAACCAATCCGTATCTTCAACTTACTATGCATATACTCCATTTTTTCTATACATCTTTTAATAAAATTAAATTAAATAACTCAACTTGTTTAATCTAAAGGTAAAAAGAGAAATATTGATTCTACATGTTATGTCTAATCTCAGACGATGTGATTGGAGAAAAATAAATATAAATTCTTTTGTATTACTAAATATTTAACAAATCATAAAATTTTCTCTATCTTAAACTATGGTATCATCCTATCGATTTAAATATTTCTGGTAAAAAGATATTAAATAAGTTTTGTAGTTCTTATAAAATCTTACTTTTAGTTTTTGTCAAAAAAATTTAACTTTTTACTCTAAAAAGTTTTTTCATTTTTATTTGTGGTCATTGTTTTTGAGTCAACTAATGTATATAATTTAAATGGATTTTTGCAGTCATAGATTTTTGCAGTCATGTATAGGGTATCATAAATATCTTACTTAAAAAAATTTAGAATTTTTTAACGAGCGACCTATTTAAAATTATTTATTATTGTGATAGTAGTTTATCCACATATTAAATGGTTTCCATATGTTGTTCAAGTATGTTTGATGGTGTAGTGGCAAGATTGTGTTTAACTTACATGTAGGCTGCATTTTGAACCATGTAAAATTAAATCAGCATTCATCGTATCAATTCATCAATATAGTAAGTTATTATTTATGTCTCATAAACGAAAGTTATTCATTATCAAATGTGAAATAAATTGAACTAAGGCGAAATGAAAATTCACTATTTTAGCTTAACTTAGTTATGGCAGAATACAGTCACCCTAAAATTTTATTCTTCTAATAATGTTAAATTGTAGAGTGACTTAGCGGTAATGGATATTTTTATAAACTTTATGTTCTTAATTCAACTTTCTATGATAGTGTTTTTTGTTATTTTTATTGTAAATATAGTAGTTTGTTTAAGAAAATTGTAAATACTTAGATTCGAATCGAGTACTTTTAATATATTTAAAAACTAGAATTACCATTTCACCAAAGTTAAATATATAAAATTAATTAAAAATATTTTATATATAATCTATTTTATGTCAACCCCTCAAAAAAACTTGTCAAGATTCGCCACTGTTCGGTCGTTTCACGTTCTGCTTTTCTACTTCGCTTGATTTAGATCATATTTTGCTTCTAGATCACGTTTTTCTTTTATGTTTTCCTAAGGCTTCTGATTTGTTTGATTGTTGCGTTTTGCTTTGTTTGGTTGATATGTCGTTGCTTTGTGAACGTTTTTGCAGCTAAGGTTAACTTGTGTGTTCTGATTTGATTTGTTCATGCTGGTGCTTCATGTTGGTACGCTATGCTCATTTGTTTTTAGTCTCTGCATGATTGATTCTTTAAAAGCAGCAATGTGGAATTCACAACTTCCATGTTCTTTACGATTCGACGCTGACAAGAATCCTAAAACCTTTTATGTTGATCGATACTCTACAACCCTGCTTGAAATCTTTTGTCCAAGCTCTTAAGAATTCTTGCACCATTCCTTTGAGTCGATTACCAAAATCCTATCTCAAGAATTTTCCCTTACAATCAAAATTTAAGAAGACAAATATCAGTAAGGGTTGATGAGTTGTAAAAAAAATCTTCAGGGTAGATTCACCATGTCTAAAGGGATAACCCAATCACGTTGTAAACTTTACTCGAAAAAAATTAAAAAAACAATATATGGCAATCGATTGGTTCGTGGTAGTTTATTTCTCTTGGGAAATGATTTTATGAGTTCTCGTTTTCTTCTCCTGTTGATTTACGAACTATTCGAGTAGTTGGAACTTAAAACTTAGAATTCTATGTATTTTTTCTTGAATGAAAGATTTCAATTTAGATTTGGTTAAAAACACAAAGTTCCAATGTTGGATTTGCTTCTACAATCTACATTAGGAATATTGGAGGTTAAAGATCATTTTCAAAATTGCTTCAAGTATTGTCAATCCTTTGTATCTTCATTGAGACATTTTGCCAGAGTTTTGGTTGATTTGTCCATGATGCAAGAGCTGAAAGATCGTATTATTGTTGAACGTGAAGCATATACATTGACTATGAGATCTGTCATTGATTTGTGAATCATGAAGGTTATAGGGGCATTCTATACATAAATGTCGAAAATATTCTAATGGTAATGTAATAGCTCACTCTATTGAAGAAGTTGTAGCAGTGAAAAAATTGGTTAAGAAGTATTTCCCCAAAATAGCGCTTCGAAAAAAGTCAAAACTGAAGGTAGAAACAAATATATTTAGGGTTATAATACTAATCTCGTTATTAATTCACCTTTTGTTGATCATATCTCAATGTTGAAGTAGGGGCCACCCTTGTTTTTCAAGAATTTTCTCCTTCAGATCAAGAAAAAATTGATAAAAATTGTAAAGAAACTTCTGACTCGAATTTAGTTGATTTTAGGGAATCAGAGATACTTAATCCAAGATTTGGGCTACCGGGGTCCTAAAAATGTAATTCATGAAGTATTTCTTTCTAGCTTATCTAATTCAACTACCACATAACATCTACAAGAGATATGCATATTGTTGGTTCTTGGAGTGATGCAATGTTAGAGGAGAAGGGTGTTCAAACCCATCAAATGCCTTCATATTTCGAAGTCCATTTAATATTCATGGCTATGTTGTCAAGTTTTGACTGATCCAAATGTTATTGTTGTTGATGATAATTTACATCCCAATATTATTCATGACTCGGAGATATTGAGGGATGTAGGTTTGTTTAAAGATAGATATGCTAGCGAAGAATATTGTTCTACTATCAACGAATAATCTTTTATAAAAGAGATTTCTACGACAAAGAAAAATAATATGTAAAAAGAAACTATATTGTATAATTTTCATCCAATCGACTTAAAACCTGCATGATTTGAGAAATATTTTTAAACTTTTTCTTTCTTTTCTTCTTTTCCTAAGATAGGTCTATATCCCTCTGTTTTGTTTATGTTTTTCTTTTTAATATATTTTTAATTTAAAAAAACGTCAATATAAATTATAGAGTACATTAAACTATAATTAGCTATATTATGTTATACTATAATTAGCACTTTAAAAGATTTTATCCAAAATCTACCACAGAAACACGAGTCTCTCTATTTTCTAAAATGTGTCTCTATTTTAGAATAAGTAATGTGCATCGTCTTTTTCATGTGCCTCAATGTTTTACTCTAAAAAGAGTATAACAAATTGGATATGTATAATAGATTTTCAGAAACATGTGCTCATAATTTGAATATATTAAACTTCCTACCTGTCTAGGCCATATGTGCTGTCTTCTAGCCTTGTTGTGGGCCTGTGGCCCCTTGTGGAAAAGTAACCATGCATGTAATTGTAAGGGATATGAAAATACTCTGTTTTTTAAGGAGAAATTCTTTTCTTTTTTGGTACATAAGGAAGGAGAATTCATTTATATGGAGATAAATATAAAAGAAGGTTGATAGGGCTTATTTTTTAAAACAGGATATTACTAATTTTTTATTCGGATTCTTCTGAACAAATTTTAATTTAAAAACTATACATTCTAGACTAATTTTTAAGAGGGGCTAAATATATAGAGAAAAAACAAATTAAATTTTCAAAAAATATCATAATGATTTTTATTTATTATAAAATTTAAATTAAAATTTTAATAAAGAAAATAAAAATTGATAATAGTTATTTAGAAAAGGAGCCTTCGGCGATACTTTAAGTAGTCAAAATTATCTATTATTAAATCTATAATAATAACTAACAATGTCTACTTCCATGTAAATAGTTAAACTATTTGTAGGAAACTCATCCTCAAATTTATTTACGTTTCATTTCTTGACAATTTTTTACTACTAAAAGTGTTTTATTTGAAATTATAGTGAAGATTAAAAGTGTCAAAAAACTATGAATAAATATATCAAGTGATAATTTTTTAATTTATTCGTTTCTCTTAATTTTTACAAAACAAATTTATTTGGGGTAGTTGAATACATACTATTGGGGTAACTAAACATAAACCTATAGTTACTTGTTATTATATCTTTTGCATTGACAACAATATTAAAATATATTTATATTTACATGAAGATCCGTTGATTATAAAAGTAATTATACAATGAGTTATTAAATCCATTATTTATAAGAAAAAAAAATCCAACTCTTTTAATTCTTTATTGTAAGTAATTTTAACTAAGTTTTCAATTTTTAATTTTACTATCCCTATACTACCCTTCATTAAATTTTTATAATTTTCAATACATTGATTAAATGATTCAAGAAAAACTTTCAAGGGGCCTAGTTCTAGATAGAGGATGGTGAGTGAAAAAGTCACGAAAAATAAGTAAGAATATTTTTGTAAATATATATATTATTGATTTGACCTGAGTTCTTTAATAATCGTGCAATTTGTTAAATTTTTTTATAATAAGTAAAAGAGATAATATTAAATGAAATAATTTATCTCAGAATTACTCTTAGAATCACATATCTTCACCCGTGAATCACATTAATAATTAATCAAAGTATTTAACAAAATTATAGATATTTATCTTCTATTTATTTGATGTCTTAATATGTGTGAAAAAATTTAAACGATACTCATTTTAAAACAGATAAATTATATTGTCACTGTAAAGAGTCTTAACATGACCAATCAATTACAAACCTTAAATCATTATAGATGTTTGACTTTTACCATAAGTTCTTCTAAAGTTACACACATGATATTTGTTTATTAAAACTTTTTACACCAATCAACTTGTTGACAATGATATTTAATACTTCAACAAATGAATTCGAAGATTAATCTACGACTAGAATTATATCCTTGCGGATTCTAAGTTGATAGGTTTATGGAGTAAATTTTAACTAGTTATAAAAATCAAAGCAAGAATTGCAAAAGAATAAACAAGAAAAATAGAGACAAATGAAAGAAATAATTGAATTAACAAGGAACATGAATATAAATTAGCATTCGAAAAGTCAAACAAATTAAAAATCTGAACAGAGTGAATGTGTTCTTCATTTAGGCAACTTTATGAAAATGTCCTCTAAACTAAAAAATAAAACTTCTATTTATAATTCTAAATGTTACAACAGCTAGTACTTGTTGGGCATGCCACGTGTGTTTTCCTTTCGACTTTTTAAAGCTGCCTCACAACTTCTTTATTAAGTTTCTAACGCGATTTTTTTCTAAACACTGGCCTTCGTAAAACCGCATTTTTCATCTGTCTTTGAAGTCTTGGTACCTCATGTTTTGCTCGAATCTATGTTACTTCGAACTTCAAGTAACTTATTGCGAATCTTATCCTTCAAG
The DNA here is from genome assembly GCF_000331145.2 of Cicer arietinum. Lineage (NCBI taxonomy): Eukaryota > Viridiplantae > Streptophyta > Magnoliopsida > Fabales > Fabaceae > Cicer > Cicer arietinum. The sequence goes on from NC_021166.2 coordinate 18,147,246, forward strand.
CTTCACATCTTTATATAATGATTTCCATGTTTACATTATGTTCGAACTTTTAAAGTCAAACTATTTAATTTTATATCAAATACAATAGGGGACAAAAAATTATAGATTTTAATATAGGAGACCGAAATTTCAAGTTTTTGAAAGTAGGAGACAAAAGTTATAGATTTTATGGTTAAATAAATTTTTCGTCCTATTTAATTTTTGAAATTTCGCTTTTAGTCTCCTTAAAATGAATTGCATTTTTTGAGTTCCTACAAAATTTTCATACAAGTAGTTTTAATCCTTACTGAAAAGAAACAAGTTCAATTATTGTCGAACTTTTAAATCTTTGAATATTTTTTTGCAATGACGTTTAAAATATTATAAAAAAATTTCTCCATATAAATTTAGAATTTTTTAACTCAAGATGAATTAAATATGAATTTTTATGGAGAAATTTTTTATAATATTGTAAACATGTCTATAAAAAACTCATTGAAAAATATATGTCGACACTCTAACAAAGACTAAAAAATCTTACATAATAATCTTGTAGGGACTAAAAAGTGTTAATTTTTTTTAGACAAAATATATCATGTAGTCCTTTGAACTACATGAAAATATCAAATTGATTCTTTAGTTTTTTTTTTTCCGTCAAGTTAGTCCTTTATGTTTGTAAAAGTTAAAATGTAGAACTATTTTTAGTCATAACCTCGTTTTAATCATTTTTAATTAAATATTTTTTATATAATACTATGAGTTTTGTTTTCAATCATATAAAGAACAACATAATAAATTTTCGTGTGATTTCATGATATAGATCGATATAATTGTGTTTAATTTCAAGAACCCTAAAATTTATCTCGCTTGAATTATCTCTCTTTTAATTGTTTTTCTAAAATTTGGTTGAGGGTGTATGTTCTTATGATTATTGCAATTAAAATTCCTTAAGAATTATACGAGTTTATTGAAAGAATTTTGAATTTCAATTTTTGGTTTGAAATTAAAGTTATTGGGATAAACATTTACAAATATAAAGGACAAATGTGACATTAAAAAAATAAAAATAAATAACTAACATGTTACAAAATAAAAAATATTAATATGTTATTTTTATGTGACTTAAAAAACTGCATAATATATTTTATCTTTTATTTATATAAATTAAAAATAAAATTTCAAAAGTTTATAGAAACTTAGTCGATAACTTATGTAACTCTTGATTTTAAAATAAGGGACTAAAACTTCAATTTTTTAAAAAATTAAAAGACACAAAAATGCATTTAATCTTTCAAAATTATTCAAAAGTATATAAAGAAATATTCGGCATTTTCCCTTTGAAAAAGAATCAAGTAGTAGTTTCTAGTTAGGAATTTGCAAAGATTTGATTTGTTTTCTTTAAAGAGTTTGATGAATGAACGATGCAAATATTCATGTTCCTAGAAAGAGAACCAATTGAACAAACAAATTAAAGTGGCTTACCAAACGTTTCTCTCCTTGTTCAAAGAACGATTGAAACACATTTTTTAAAAATCTTTTTCTGATAGTTTCTTTTCTATTTTTCACGTACCCTTTTGCTGACATTCCTGTCTCAACATTTAAAAGAACTAAATCAAGCTGAATATTCAGTTTATAAAAAATATTTTGACATGATATGTTCAATAATATTCATTGTTAATAAAATTCTAATAATATTCATTGTTAATAAAATTATCACCCGTATTTCACACTATCATAAATATAAAGTGTAAAGTATAATTGGATTCATCACATCACAAGACGCCATCAACTCAAAGATTTTCGCAATAAAGGAGCTCACCTCGTTCTTAACATTCATATGCAAATTTGTATAATGACATTTGGGGTTTGAAGCACACACAAGGTACATAATGCATGTTGTCCCAGTTTCATGTATAATAATGGGTCCCAAATTGAAAGCTTGTCCATAGGAGAAAACAACCTGCCCCACAAATATTAACATACATCACTCCAGCTACTACATGACTGACTATAAAAGCTTTCATCAACACACGTTATTAGTATTATGTATTCAAAATTTCAACTCTTTTTTTTTTAAACGAGATAAACAAATCCCATTATCTAAAGTACAAAAGGAGGGGATAAGTTAGCTGTTTCTTTATGGAAATTGATCAAAAATAATTCAGCAAGTATAGTATAGGTCGATCCAACTAATTTAGATATCTAAAATCACATTTAAAAACGAGGTTTTCATTGGTACAAAAATGATTTTTTTTCCAAAGTGTGAAATAATAAAATTAAAATTTTTATGAAAATAAATCAAAAATATATTGCTCATACATATAATAAGATTTAATTCATACATAATTTATAGATTTAAACATAATTCAGATTTTAAACACAAACAAAAGACTATAAATCTTACTGTTTATCACTTAAGCTCATGTCTAATGATTTCATTCATTGATTAAAGAGAGCTTTTGTTTTTGTCTCTGACATTTTCAAAATGACTTATTTCTAACCTTAAAGAAGAAATCCTGGTTCATCATTTTGTTAATAGTGTGTTGGGACGAAGGAATTGAAAATTTTAGGAAAATTAAAATTCTATATAATTTAAATATTTCAATTCAATTATTTTTATTTTTAAATTTTGTTATTCGAATAAATGAATTGTTCTTTTAAAATTGTGTTATTTTTATATATTTTCAAAATTTTGAGACACAAATGAAAATTAAATTTAGATCAAAACTGATATTTTGGATAAAACCTGAGACTATTTTGCAAATTTATAGGAAGCAATTTTTAAATTTAAAATATAAAAATTTTTAAGGACCAATTTACAAAAAAAAATAAAAAAGCATAGAGACTAATTTGCAAATTTTAAAACATATTCTGCCAACATTGTAAATTTGAAAAAATTATAAGGATCATTTCACGATTTAAATATTATAAAGTAATGAGTAATTTCAAAATTCTTAAATTTTAGGTGATATTTGAAATTATCTAAATTTAACTTTGACAAAATATCTTTTGAAATTCCTTCATTTTAAAAATTCTCCAAATTTATTATTAAAACAAAATAATTTATATCGAAAAATTTGAATTCTCTTAAAAAATTCTCTCGTTCAAACACACTTAAAAATGAACTTGACATACTAAAAAAGAGTGAAACTTGAACTTGACGTAATTATTTAAATGAGTCTAACTACAAAATAAAATATTCGTAACTTTTTTTTACATGTAAATAAAATTCTAAATAAAGTTCTTGCCTACCAAAAAAATCGTTAAAATTGATTTTAATACTCTCAAAATTCAATAAAGTTCTACATATTTTCATAATTTAAATTAAAAGAATTAGTTAAATTATATTCACCAATTTAATCCTCTTGACCTTGTTTTTAATATATATAGATGAAGATTTGTTAACTCTAAGAGTAACTCTTAATTGAATAATTTCAATTAATAACTTTATGTAAATATTAAAGTTTATTAATTCAATAGTAAACTATTAAGTTGATCAATTATATATGGTTTATAAAAGTTTAATAATATTTGATACTTTATAAAGTAATTAAATTAAATTCAACATATGATATATGTTAAAATATTAGTAAAATATTGAATATAACATTTTATAGCTACACATAACCAATTTTTATAATATTTAGTATACATGATCATTAATATAATATTATAAACATTAAATAGTTAAATTAATGAAATTTAATTTTACAAAAATTTATTAAACGAAATAACTCAAGTAAGAGTTATATCACAAGTCAATGGACTTAATAT
>NC_021166.2:18151266-18230404 GCF_000331145.2 Cicer arietinum
ATTACACCATATACACTTTCAAACCTAAAATCGTCAATTATTAGAAGGTATAATCTGTAGAAATTATTACATTATTATATATACCTCTTCTCTCTCCACTAAATATGACTATACTATTATATTTATTTACTTTCTCCATTATAAATTATTTAATTATTATATATATTATTTCAATCTTCACTTTATATTATAATGGATTTAACTTAAATACACAGTAAATATAAATAATTTTTATACTATCAGTCAATAATAATCGTTAGATTATTGAAGATATTTGATTGTCAAAATTATCTCTAAAGTCATTTTTATGAATAGTTGTGATGTGTTATATTATAACAATTAAACTCTATTATTATATTTACTTACTCTACTTCAACTATATAATATATTATATTATTATATCTACTTAGTATCTCTCCTTCTATTGATTAAATTAGAAAATATGCATTTTATAAGAAGTATATCTCTTGAATATTTTTAAAATGAAAATTTGAAAGAAATTATAGTATATTAACTATAATTTTTTTATGCATAAATCATGCACGGCACAATTGTTTATCATCGGTTAGTTACTTCAAAAAAATTTTTCAAGAATAAGTTAATAAGAAGATAAATATGTATTTTATTAGTAGTGTGGCTTTTGAATGTATTCAAGATAAATTGTGAAGAGAATTATAATCAATTAATTATAATTTTCTGTATAAATCGTAAATATGATAAATATTTGTCATTAATCAATTAATTAAAAGAGAAATATGTATTTTATTAGTAATATGTCCCTTGAATATCTTAAAGTTGAAAAATTGAAGAAATAATAACACACTAATTATAATTCTTCTCTATAAATCATATCCAACAAATTTTTAATCCAACTCATATTTAGGATAAAAATTTAAACTAGAGAGATATGATACGATAGAGTTATAGATTAACTTATCATACCTTGTTGGTTCATTAAACATTATGATATAATAATTTATTCTTATTATTAGGCATGACAACGGGACGGGGCAGGGCGGGGGCAAATTTTGCCTCCTCCACTCCCGAGCCCGACTAATCGGGGAAAACCCAAATCCGTACTCGCCTCCTTTTCACAGTGGGTGTGAAATTTAGGCCCCACCCTCACTTGCAACGAGTTTTGTGTTTTCCAACCCACACATGCACCTATTCATTTATATAAAATTATAAATTTTAAAATCATATATATTATAATTAATATAATAAAATAATTATTATTAGATAATAATAAAATTAAAGAATATTTTTATAGAGATAAAATTATAATTTTTAATATTTAAAAAAATATTAAGTATACTCAATATGTATATGTATAGAAAATTTTAAAATTACTATAATATTATATGCGGTGCGGGTTTGGATGCGGGTGCGGGGTGGATATCACCTCCCTCAAACCTGTCTCTGCCTCCAAATTTTAATTTCGAGAAAAATCCGCACATGCAACTAAAACAGAGTTTTTCTGCCAAAATCAAGCGGGTTCGGATGGATACCCGAGAGTACAAATAATATTGTGATCCCTACTTGTCATATCCATCAAACGAATCTTAAAAATATTAGTCTTAAAAAAGAAACAAATTAATTAATATATTTTTAAATCTTAATTTATTTTCTATTATGTCTAATTGCAATAATCAATTGGACATAAAAAATATGTTTAATAAACAAAAATATTTGTAATGTACGAGTTTATCTAATATTAATCTCTCCGTTAATTTTATACTAGAAATAGAAATTATGAGTTATACTTAAACTAAAAAAATGAGTTATATTATAACATTATCTTTTATTAATAGTATGAAAAATAAAAAAAAATGTTAAATGTTTTTGTCAAATTTTTTCAATTAAACACAAAAAAATTAAGATTAATTTATATTTACGATTTTTTTTTTTTTGTGTTTGACACGGACTACGAACTAATTAGAAATAAATTTGTTGGCTTATATAAAAAAAGAAACAAAGCGAAGTTATAACTAATTAGTTTTATTTCCAATATTTAAAATAAAGCTTGTTATACATGCACGACTTCTTACTTATAGTATAATTTGGTTTTATTCAAAGAAAAAAAAAAGTTATAGGATAATTTTATCCTCTAGCTTTTCTCTCTAATTGTATTTGGTTGGTTTGTTACCATCACTTTGGTATCTCACTTGTATATATATATGCACCAAAGCTTTGCAATTCAATTTTCTTTTTTCTCATATAATTTTAAAATATGGGTAGTTGTTGCTTCAAACAAGAAAAGAAGACTAGTGAAGATGATTTTAGAAACAATCTTAAGAATGACTTTGCATGAAGACTAAGACAGATTAATTACAATCATCTCTCAAAAGTTAAGGACGTCGCAAGAGATTTACCTTCCGATCGAAAACAAAGCTAAAAGCTACGATCAAAAGTGATTAATATAATTATAACTATACTGCTCCCAAAGATGATAACATGGTAATTATTACTACTGCCAAGATTGTTGGTGCTGGAGCAATCTACATGACTTCAGCTGGAAATCAAGGAGGGGTATGAATGACAAGTATTTTTGTTTAGACTTCTATTTTTGCCGAAGATAGATTTTGATTTTACGATACAATGATATAATCTAAAGTAATATCTTTTTTAATAGTCAATATTAATAATTAGTTGTTAATTTTATTAAAGAGATAAATTGAACTCATTATCTTTTGTCACTTCAACTCTATATTCACTTAAAATAAAAGTTATTGATTAACTATATGTGATTGAGATAAAGACTTATTTGATAAAGCGAGAGATGATTTTTCAATTTCGATAAAGTAAGGGACTTTTTTTTATTAATACTATAATAATAGCAATAATCAATCTCAAGCTTTGTTTTGAGGGCAACCTTCCAATTGGATTTTTGAGAGAATGTATTTTGGTAGCCATACACCTCATTAATAGAACCTCCACAATGCTCAATACATGCATCACCTCTTATGAAATGTTGTACGGTAAAACTCTTAGTTATGATCATTTTAGAGTATTTGGTTGTTTATGCTATGTGAACTTGATCAAACAACAATTTCGCACCTAAAGCACAAAAAGGGTAGAGAGTCTATAACTTGAAAACGCACGAGTTCTTTGTCTCTCGTGATGTCATCTTCTATGAAAATGATTCTCCTTATAATTTCAATGCACAAAACAAGATCACAAACGCCAACATATCCATATTCCTCAACGAGGATAATACAATATCATAATATCCAACCAACACACTAAGTGAGGAACACGAGGTGGTCATAGAGGAATATTTGCATTTTACAACTGAGGGAGAGTGCTTTCATGATACTTTGATAATAAAAGATCACTATGCGAAAAAACGGATTTTACAGCGCTTTTTTTAAGCCATTTACAGCGCTTTTTCAAAAAAATAAGCGCTGTGGAAACGAGCGCTGTAAATGATACAACAGCGCTTTTAAAAAAGCGCTATAAAACATGTAAATACAACGCGCGCTTGTTATGCACATTTTACAGCGCTTCTTCAAAAAAGTGCTGTAATATGCACCCCATTATATGAGTTATGGGTGTGCATTTTACAGCGCTTTCTCAAAAAAGCGCTCTAAAATGCACACCCATAACTCATATATGGGTTGGCATATTACAGCGCTTTCTCACAAAAGCGCTGTAATATGCCCACCCATAATTTCATATATGGGTGTGCATATAACAGCGCTTTCTGAAAAAAGCGCTGTAAAATGCACACCCATAATTTCATATATGGGTGTGCATATTACAGCGCTTTCTCAAAAAAGCGCTGTAAAATGCCCACCCATAATTTCATATTATGGGTCTGCATTTTACAGCGCTTTTCGTGTACATTTTACAGCGCTTTCTCACGAAAGCGCTGTAAACGGTGCACCATTAAAGCGCTTTAGAACAACATTTTACAGCGCTTTTTAAAAAAAGCGCTGTAAAATGTGTGTTTTTTTTTTAAACGCTGTAAATTAATTATTTGAAATGAAAAGCGCTTTTTAGCTTTTTATGGCATTTTTTTAAAAAAGCGCTGTCTTTTATCTTTGTATCCAAAATTATTTTGATCCAAAATCACTTCACAATCAGTAGAACAGAACATATTATAGACAATCAGTAGAACAGAACATATTATAGACAATCAGTAGAACAGAACATATTATAGACAATCAGTAGAACAGAACATATTATAGACAATCAGTAGAACAGAACATATTATAGACAATCAGTAGAACAGAACATATTATAGACAATCAGTAGAACAGAACATATTATAGACAATCAGTAGAACAGAACATATTATAGACAATCAGTTCACACAATCAGTAGAACAGAAATCAGAACTCTGTAACTTTATTAACATATATGTAACTCTGTAATTTACAACCTAAGTAACTACATTCAGATACATATATACAACCTAATTTACAACCTAATTACCTACATTCAGATACGTATATATATATAACCTAATTTACAACCTAAACTACATTCAGATCCATTATATAATAACTAACAGATCCATTATATGCATATATTGTGTCCTATGATCATTTACATATAATAACTAACAGAATATACATTATATGCACTAGCTACCATATAATATTCAGATCCCTTGCCCAGCACAAGCTATTTCCCAGAAAATCAAATAATTTTCATGTCAAGCACGTACTGACACCATTCTTCCTTTAATTCCATCAGATCTTCCTCAGAATATGATGGACTGGAATTGGCAAAGTACTGCAATATAAAAATTGAACATATTATATTAAGTTAGTATCAAATATATAGATAATTTATATATGAAAATCATATAATGCAAATACCGTACCGTTTCTGGGATAATAGTTTTATTCTTCTCAACAATCTCCTTCATGAATCTCAATATGTAGTACCCACAGTCGATGTTATTTGTTTGACGAGGGCACTTTATTGAGATCCATGTAATGTTATTAGACTTCTGCTTCGACACTTTAGCACCTCTTTGAGCTCGATAAACTTTTAAGGCACTATCGAATGAATAAATGTGATTATTAGAGCATGAATATTTATATATATATATATATATATAAATATTCATGCTCTAATAATCACATTTATTCATTCGATAGTGCCTTAAAAGTTTATCGAGCTCAAAGAGGTGCTAAAGTGTCGAAGCAGAAGTCTAATAACATTACATGGATCTCAATAAAGTGCCCTCGTCAAACAAATAACATCGACTGTGGGTACTACATATTGAGATTCATGAAGGAGATTGTTGAGAAGAATAAAACTATTATCCCAGAAACGGTACGGTATTTGCATTATATGATTTTCATATATAAATTATCTATATATTTGATACTAACTTAATATAATATGTTCAATTTTTATATTGCAGTACTTTGCCAATTCCAGTCCATCATATTCTGAGGAAGATCTGATGGAATTAAAGGAAGAATGGTGTCAGTACGTGCTTGACATGAAAATTATTTGATTTTCTGGGAAATAGCTTGCTGCTGGGCAAGGGATCTGAATATTATATGGTAGCTAGTGCATATAATGTATATTCTGTTAGTTATTATATGTAAATGATCATAGGACACAATATATGAACATGCATATGGATCTGAATGTAGTTTAGGTTGTAAATTAGGTTATATATATATACGTATCTGAATGTAGGTAATTAGGTTGTAAATTAGGTTGTATATATGTATCTGAATGTAGTTACTTAGGTTGTAAATTACAGAGTTACATATATGTTAAAAAAGTTACAGAGTTCTGATTTATGTTCTACTGATTGTGTGAACTGCTTATGGTATTTGAATATGTTTTGTTGTTGTGTGCACTGATTGTGAAGTGATTTTGGATCAAAAATAATTTTGGGCACAAAGATAAAAGACAACGCTTTTTAAAAAAACAAGGTGTGTGGGCCATGCCACGTAACTGCCAATAGCGTCGCTTAAGAACTTCATATCTCCATCGTTGTCCGGTATGGGCAACGGTGCAGTTGGTTCGAAAGCAACCGTAGGCGATACTTTGACATGGCCCGCGGGGATCGGAATATTGTGCAATACTTCTCCCGAAGTATTGTGCAATATTCCTTTTCCCACCTTCCGTTGAGTCGGCGAGGACAAGTATAGGACACATGTAGTGACACCCTACATCAATAGTTAAAACATAAGTACAGTTAATATATAAGTTTGTTTAATACATAAGTAATTACATAAGCAAGTAAGTAGTAAGTAATTAATTACCTCGGGAATACTCTTCAAACCGACGTTGCAACTCCCGGTTTCACTCTCCATTTGTATTTCAGGTTGGAGCTGAACCGGAAGTTGCTTGTCTTTATTCGTATTCACCAAGAGTGCCACTTGCTCCGATAAGATTCTGAGCTTCTCTAATACTTCCTCGTTGGAAGGTTTTTGGCGCTTCTCTTGAGGAAAAAAGCTTTTGGGAGTTACGCCAAATCCTTTCCCCCTCACTCGACCGGAATACTCAGGGACATTAAACACTTTCCCAAGAATGTCCCTGCACGTATCCTTGTTGCCCTCTTGAGTTTCAGAACTTTGTTCAATAGTTTCCTAAAATACATGTAACATTAAAAAGATAAGTTCAATAGCATTTTTAAAATACAATATTAAAAAATATTAAAGTGATAATATACTTACACAAAGTTCTACAACTTTCTTGACATTTTCATTATCAACCACTCCTTCTTTGTTAACACGCGCTTCCTTCCATAAGATATGACGACCCAAGGGTTGATCGGCTTGGGTGTCTTTTCTCTATTCGTTAAAATCATAAACAAAATAATACAAATTAGTTACACACTATAGTTTATAATACAAATTACAAGTGATGTTTAATTACTTACAATTTTTTGTTCAAGGCGTGCATATCCCATACGTGATTTCTTGTATGGGTGTTTTGGGTTGCTTGCCCGTTCGCGATTTGCCTTACTAATATTCTATATAAAAAAAAAATAGCAATTGTGTAAAAATTTAAAATACGCTACGAATATGAATAATAAAACACAAATGCTAATAAATTAATCACTTACGACAAACGCCGGGTCAGAACGTTTGGAAACAAATGCACTCCATTCATCCTTTGATATATAATGTTGATATATCTTTGGAGGTTCAGCATTTGTGTTTCCTTCTCTATCTTTTAGATAGAAATTTGAGAGATGGGATCTAAATCCACGATGGATTTTCCCAGCAACTCTCAAAACATATGACTTTCGTTCCTCATCAAGAACAAAAGTGGTCTGCAATGAAAACAATTATAAGTAATGTATTTTACAGAAAAAAAATTATAAATGACAAAAGAGTAGATCAAAATATTTACTTGAATGTCATTCCAGATGATATCTTTGGCATCCTTCAACGCCTTATCTCTCCAGTTGTCTATTGTTATTGGGACATTTTGACGAACAACAGCCCCAATGTAGCTTACAAACATGGAGCTGTTGGGGTCAACTGGCTGACCACTCTCGTTCCAGCCAACCTAATAAACTCATATAGTAAGTACATGCCCTAAACCCTAAAAAAAGATAAAAAAACACACAGCAAACAGAGTATATATAGTATACCTCAAATTTAATGCCACTGCTCCGTGCTTTAATCACCCTTTGCATGATAGTTGCACCACGTTTGACTTCTTTTTCGTAAGTCTTAGAGGTGCCAACTTCTTCATTTTGAACTTCTAAATCTTTGTTTGTATCCATTTAACTACAACAAGTTCAACATGCACTTTAGTATAACATCAACAAGCTCAACATGGATCATGCATTATTATAAACAAACTCAACATGTATCAGTATATCTTAAAAAAGCTCAACATGCATTCTAATGATTACAAAAATTTAATAACATCAATACCTGAATAATGATGGTTCGAAGAAAGACGAAATGCAAAGAAAAGAGGGTTTGCAGAAAGTTCACAGAAATATGGTTCACAGAAATACGGTTTGAAGAAATACGTAATGAGGGTTACGTATTTCAATGAAAATATATTGTGTGAAATGGGAGAGATGATCTTGGATGGAAATAAGGTTCGAAATGAAGGAGATGATCGTGGAAATAAGGTTCGTAAAGGACGGGATGATAGGGTTTGCAAAAGAAGAGAAGAAATGAAGGTTGAGATGAAGGTTACGTAATGAAGAGGAAACTGAAGAGGTAACTGTTATATATACGTAACACTTTTACAGCGCTTTTTATAAGCCTTTTACAGCGCTTATTTTGTAAAGCGCTCTAAAAGGCTTCTTTAGTTAAATTTTTAAAAGGCTCTTTTACAGCGCTTTTTTCAAATAAGCGCTGTAAAAGACCTCCGTGTGTTATTATGTTATTTGAATGCCTTTTACAGCGCTTTTTTCAAATAAGCGCTGTAAAAGACCTCCGTGTGTTATTATGTTATTTGAATGCCTTTTACAGCGCTTTTTTCAAATAAGCGCTGTAAAAGACCTCCGTGTGTTATTATGTTATATGAATGCCTTTTACAGCGCTTTCACACATAAGCGCTCTAAAAGGCTTCTTTAGTTAAATTTTTAAAAGGCTCTTTTACAGCGCTTTTTTCAAATAAGCGCTGTAAAAGACCTCCGTGTGTTATTATGTTATATGAATGCCTTTTACAGCGCTTTCACACATAAGCGCTCTAAAAGGCTTCTTTAGTTAAATTTTTAAAAGGCTCTTTTACAGCGCTTTTTTCAAATAAGCGCTGTAAAAGACCTCCGTGTGTTATTATGTTATTTGAATGCCTTTTACAGCGCTTTTACACATAAGCGCTCTAAAATGTCTCTTTATGTTAATTTTAAGAGGCTCTTTTACAGCGCTTTTCCCAAATAAGCGCTGTAAAAGACCTCCGTGTGTTATTATGTTATATGAATGTTTTTTAAAGCCTTTTACAGCGCTTTTCCACATAAGCGCTCTAAAATGTCTCTTTATGTTAATTTTAAAAGGCTCTTTTACAGCGCTTTTTCCAAATAAGCGCTGTAAAAGGCCTTATTGTTTTTGTGTTTTGTTATGTTATGTTATTTTTTAAACAAGCTCAACATGCATGCAAAACCCACATAGTAGTAACTGGTCACCACAAAAATCCCTTCCTCTTCACCAAACTCTTCTCCTTTTATGCATCTTCTTCACAAACATCAAAGCTTACTCTTTCACAATTCAATCTCCACCTCAACACCCTTTTTATCTCTTTACATTCTCTTTCCTTCTTAAATCGAAACTTAATTGGTATTCAGGATCATTGCCATGTTGCGAAAAATGGGTTTGTGTCTGGTGTTTTTGGGGATTCCCATGATGCGTACAAGGTGTTTGAAGAAATGGGTTTGTGTCTGATGTTTTTTGGATTCCCATGATGCGTACAAGGTGTTTGAAGAAATGGGTTTGTGTCTGATGTTTTTTGGATTCCCATGATGCGTACAAGGTGTTTGAAGAAATTAGGTGTCTGATGAATATTATTTTTAAAGCTTTTTTACAGCGCTTTGTCAAATAAGCGCTGTAAAATGTCTTTTTTACTCACTTTCAAAAGAGTCGTTTACAGCGCTTTGTGTGAAAAGCGCTGTAAAAGGTATAAAACACTCATTATTTTATTTTTAAAAGGATCTTTTACAGCGCTTTTTAAGATAAGCGCTGTAAAATGTCTCTTTATTTTATTTTTGTGTTTGGTTTATTTGGGTTGGGATGACATTAAAAACATTTTTATCATTGTTTATTGGATTAAAAATATTGTTATCATTGTCTTTATCACAATACTTTAGGAGATGATGAATTATTAGAAATGAGTATTCTGAAGAATCTATATATATATATGCACTGAGCAAAAGAGAATCTCTCTATTCAGTTCAGTTCAGTTCATGTAAATTACTAATTTATATTCAGTTCAGTTCATGTAAATCAAGCTAAATATAAAACACTCATTGTTACATGAACTTGGTATAAAACACTCAAATCAAGCTAAATATAAGCAGAAAATAAATTAATCAGAAAATAAATTAATCAGAACTTAGTATAAAACACTCAATTCAGATTACATGCATATTTACAATAACACAGTTCAGATTACATGCATAGCTTATATAAAACAATTAAACATATATATACATTAAGATGCCCTTCTTCTTTTCCTGGTGACATTCACATTTGTTTGTCCATTTACAATACGAAACGATGGATTAATCCAAATTCCCTCATCATGATCATCTCTAAGATATAAACCATCATCAGTTGAATCAATTTCATGTGGTTGTTGTGATGTTGCAAATAAAAGATCATTACCAACATCTTCATCATTATTGTTATCATCACTTATTTTATTGGTCGATAGGACAACAGACCATTTATCATTAGAAGGATCAGTGACATAAAACACTTGTTGAGCTTGCGACGCTAAAATAAAAGGCTCGTCTTTGTATCCCACCCTATTAAAATCGACAAGCAAGAATCCTGACTCATCAATCCGAACGCCATTATTATTATCGACCCACTTGCAACCAAATATGGGAACACGAAACATTGTGTAGTCTAACTCCCATATGCGCTCGATAACCCCAAAATATGATAGATTTGCATATATTGGGTTTTTGTCTTTTGCACTTGAGACATGCATCGCTTCAGCTACGAGAGTGACTCCACTATTTTGCATAGTGGTCTGATCATCTTGTTCTTTGGTATAAAATGTGTAGCCGTTAATAACATAACCAGTGTAAGAAAAGACATGTAAGCTCGGACCATTTGCTAGCCACCTCAATCTATTTGAAATTGATCCGGGGTCTATATCAAATTTTGACATTATGTGATTTTTTAACCATGTTACAAAACTTCGATTGTGCTCTCGAGTTATCCAATTTTGATTCCTATTCATGTTCAAACGAGATAACTGATCAATGTGTATTGTAACATACGGTTGAACCTCATCATCATTGTGCAGAACATACAATTGTGCCTGCTCCCATTCTGTCCTTGATATAGTCAGTAGTCTCCTTCCAGTTATCCCTTCTCCTGATAGTCTTCCCGAATGACGAGACATGGGAAGCCCTATGGATTCAACATTGGACAGATATTCAGTACAAAATTCAGCAGCCTCTTCAACAATGTATCGTTCAGCAATACAACCTTCTGGTCGACTTCTACTTTTTACGTACCCTTTTAATATTTTCATATATCGTTCTATCGGATACATCCATCTCATATAAGCTGGCCCACAAAGTTGTGTCTCCTTAACCAGATGAACAGTAAGGTGAACCATTATATCAAAAAACGATGGTGGGAAATACATTTCAAGCTCACACAAAGTAACAACAATTTCCCTCTGCAATGTCGGTAATTTCTGAGGGTCGATCACTTTACTACAAATTTCCCTGAAGAAGAAACATAATCTAGTTAAGGCTAGTCGAACTTTTTCAGGTAAAATGGAACGTATACCTATTGGTAGCAAATGCTCCATTATAATATGACAATCATGGGTCTTCAAACCTTTTAACTTGAGGTCTTTCATACAAACCAAATTTTTAATGTTCGAAGAGTATCCTTCTGGAACTTTAACTTCGTGTAGAAATTTACATAAAACAATTTTTTCCTTTCTAGATAGAGTATGAGCGGCTGGAGGTAGATATGTGCGATTTCCTTTCTTTACTGGAGCCAGTTCATTTCTTATTCCCATATCGACCAAGTCCAATCTTGCATTGACGCCATCTTTAGACTTTCCTGGAACATTGAGTAACGTACCAATAACACTTTCAAATACATTTTTTTCAATATGCATCACATCGAGGAAATGTCTTACATACAATGACTTCCAATATGGCAATTCAAAGAAAATTGACTTTTTCTTCCACCCAGTTTTCACCAGCTCTCCCGCAAAAGGTTTGCCAAATTTATTGGTCAAACCTTGTACTTTTTCAAGTATTTGATATCCAGTCGGTGCTAAAGGAGCTTTACCTTCCTCTGATTTTCCATTGAATGCATTTCTCCACCCACGATACTGATGACTATAAGGTAAAAATCTACGATGTCCAAGAAACACATTCTTCTTACAATGTTTCAACCGCATCCAATTTGTACTCTCTTCACATATAGGACATGCACACTGACCTTTAATGCTATATCCTGATAAATTACCATATGCTGGAAAATCATTAATTATGCCGAACAACATAACCCTTAAATTGAAACATTCTTTCTTATACCCATCATAAACTTCCACACCTGTCTCCCACATACTTTTTAAATTTTCGATTAGAGGAGTCAAGTATACGTCGATATCATTCCCCGGTTGTTTGGGTCCAGAAATTAACAGAGACAACATCATAAACTTACGCTTCATACATAACCATGGAGGTAGGTTATATATTACCAAAATCACAGGCCACGTGCTATGTGAGATGCTTTGAAGACCATGTGGATTCATTCCATCAGTAGAAAGTGCAAGTCTTAGATTTCTTGACTCTATCCCGAATTCAGGATACTCGTGATCAATTTTTGCCCATTGTGGGGAATCTGCAGGGTGTCGAAACATTCCATCTCTAATTCTTTCATCTGCATGCCATGTCAAGTGTTTTGAATCTTCTTCACTGCGATACATGCGCCTAAATCTTGGTATTATAGGAAAATACCACACGACTTTTGCTGGAGTAGATTCTTTCTTCTTATATCGAGAGACATTGCATTTCGGACACGCCTTAAGTAGTTCATATTCGTTTCGAAATAAAATGCAATCGTTAGGACACGCATGAATCCTTTCGTAACTCATTCCAATAGAACACAAAATCCGTTTAGCCTCGTAGGTTCGACTGGGAAGTTCATTATCATCTGGCAACATATCTTTTATGAGTGTTAATAATTCCGTAAAGCTTTTATCAGACCATCCATTACTCGCTTTTAAGTTGTACAACTTTAATATCGCTGACAGTCTTGTGAATTTAGTACAACCATTATATAATTCTTTCTCTGCATCACTCAACAAACTTTCAAACATTTTAGGACAATCTCGAAGATCTTCTTCAACTGCTTTTGCAATCTCATCAACTCGGTCCGGCTCATATGTATCTGTATCGAAGTCAGTTGAAGCATATGTCGAACTATTCTCAAAATTAATGTTTCCTTTTTTTTTCTCACCATGTCTTATCCAACATGTGTAGCTTTGATCAATTCCATTACATACTAGATGTCCTTCTAATTCATCTTCTCTAACACGTTTTCCAAAACAACATTTTAAACAAGGACAAACTACTCTATTTGGATCTTTTGCATTCTTCACTGCAAACTCAACAAACTCCTTCACTCCAATTTCATACTCTTTTGACAATCGATTGGCTGAAATCCATTTCCTATCCATATTATACCACCTATATAAATGCAGTAACAAAAATAATAAGCTTTCAAAACATATCAACAAGTTTCAAAAAGAAACCAATATCAACTAACAATTTCAAAACAGAACAGATCATGTGGTATGAGTTTTTGACAATTTTTGACAATTTCAAAACATAACAGATCATGTGTAAAAAATACCTTAGACAACGTAGATGGCCGCACAGTACGTAGAGGATATTAGGGTTCCCAACGTATATAATTATTTGAAAGATGTAGAGGATATGAGGGTTTCCAACGTATATAATTATTTGAAAGATGTATTTTACAGCGCTTGTGAAAAAAGCGCTGTAATAGGTAGTTAAATTCAATGAAAGCGCATGTGTTTTACAGCGCTTGTGAAAAAAGCGCTGTAATAGGTAGTTAAATTCAATGAAAGCGCATGTGTTTTACGGCGCTTGTGAAAAAAGCGCTGTAATAGGTAGTTAAATTCAATGAAAGCGCATGTGTTTTACAGCGCTTGTGGAAAAAGCGTTGTAACTGATTCGCGAAAGCGCTTCCTTTTACAGCGCTTTTTTGACAAGCATTGTAAAAGCCTTATAACGTGATGCGCAAACGTTATATGACCTACTACAGCGCTTGTTTTACAGCGCTTTGCATCAAAAGCGTTGTAATAGGTTCCGTTATTTTTAAAATATAATTACAACAGCGCTTGTGTTTAGCAAGCGCTGTAAAATGGGCGCTGTTAAATGTCATTTTTGCGTAGTGGATGGTCTGAATGACACACCATTGGACCACACACACGACATCTCTTCCTCAATATAGCTATTGTAAATCCTTCTTGCACAACACCAAGTCCCAACATCTCTTTAAGTACGATATTTCCAATTTCTAAGTTTGTTAGCTATGCAAAATTTTCATCATAGCACAAAGCTTATCTTGCAAAACTCACCTCTCACGAGGAACCTAAGGCCTATGCACATGCCATGAAGCATCCTAAATGGCATGAAACATTGAAAGAAAATCACACTTGGGATATGAGACCTCTCCCACAAGGAAGAAAGATGGTGAGATGCAAGTGAGTATACAAGATTAAATACAAAGCAAAACAACTGGTGAAATTGAAAATTATAAGACACATAATCGCGGCTTAGGACTTTACCCAAGTCGAAGGAGAAGACTTCAACAAGACTTATGCGCCAATTGTCAAGATGATAACTTTCAGTAACTGTGGCCAAAGGCTGGGAACTTCATCTAATGGATGTCAATAACACTTTCTTGCGTGGATATTTAGATGAGAATGTATACATGGATGTACCACAGGGATACAATACATCGTCTCACCAAAGAAAAACGTGTTGATTACAAAAATCCCTATATGGCCTACGTCAAGCTTCACGCAATTGGTACTTAAAATTATCACAAGCATTAATAACATACGGTTTTTAAGAAAGTCATGTTGGCCATAGTCTATTTGTTTACTCACATTGTTCCAACTTTCTCATTGTTCTGGTCTATATTGATGATCTTGTTATAACTAATAATGACTATCTCGCATGTACCAAGTTCAAGCAATATTAAGCAATTGTTTTCACATGAAAGACTTATAAACCTTGAAATATTTTCTTGGCTTGGAACTAGCAAGGGGTGCAGATGGCTTATTCATATGCTAGAGGAAGTATACTTTGTAAATTATGGACAAGTGTGGAACGGTTGCATGCAAACCATCCTCTTTTTCCATGTAGAAGAGCAATTACCTTGTATTAGCTATTGGGATCACCTTATTTAGATCATTCTCAGTATCGCCGACTTGCAAGACATCTCGTTTACATCACTATCACTCGACCAGAATCACCTACCCAGTCCATATTTGAAGCAAGTTTATGCAAGAGCTACAACAAGCTCACCGAAATGATGCCATGAGGCTTCTCCGATACCTAAAGTCTTGACCAGGATATGGAATCATATTAGCAAAAGAAAATGATTTCAGCTTGTTGGTTTTTCTAACTTTGACTGGAATGTTTGTCCACTGACTCTAGATCAATATCAGAGTACTTGATGAAACTTGGTTAAGCTCCTATTTCTTGAAAAACGAAGAAGCAAGTTACTATATTCAAATCCTCCAATGGAGGCAAATATCGAGCCATTGCACACGCCACCACCAGTGAAATCATGTTGGAACATAAACATCTTATTGTGTGAATTTAAAAATTTGTTGAAGTCCCACATTGAAAAGAAATATTTTTGTAAATTTAAGTGGAAAGAAACTTGTTTTAAAATTCAAGTCCTACATTGAAAAAAAATATTTTTTTTTGTAAATTCAAGTGAAAAAGAAATATGTTTTTTAAATTCAAGTCCCACATTAGAAATAATTTTTTTTGAAGTGCCACATTGAAAAACTCTGATATTTTGAGTAGTTTTCAACTCTGTAAATATTAAAGTCCCACATTGGTTAGAAAACATATGTGATTTTACTTCCATCATTATATAATGAGTTTCAAACTATTGTGAAAAGTACACCAAGTTTGGTTTACATTTGCCAACTTTCTCTTTTCTCCCTTTTATATTTTGCTTGTCTAATTTTCGAGCCACTTCTCCCCTTTCCGCCCCTTCGATATTTTAAAGCGGTTTTGTACCGTTGTCTCTTTGATTTTTAGAGCGGTTGTTATGACGTAGTCCCTTTGTTTTTTAGAGCGGTGTTCTGCCGTAGTCCCTTTGGTTTTTAGAGCGGTTGTTTTGCCGTAGTCCGTTTTTTTGAGCGATTGTTATGCTGTAGTCCTATCGGTTTCTAGAGCAGTTTTCTACGGTGCAATGAAACTCCGATACAGTGAATTTGGAGTGAATTTGGACAGTTTTATCCTGGAGACTTCGTGGTTGATATTCTCCCTTCTACAATTTGGGCAGTACTGCGAAACGTCTTAAAGAGAGCGACATAGTCGGCGACTCAACCCAGTAATATCTTTGGTGGCATAAATTGTGATTTTAAATAGTTTTCTGAAATTAAAAAATTAAGAATTTTAAGACGTTTCTTTCTACCATGTCAATCGAAAAAATTATTGGATTTGGTTATGTTGCCTCTGATTTCAATAAACTGTTTCAGTTTGAAGCAAACAGAAAATGATAAGAAAGTTGGAGAATTAACCCATGGGAGAATAATGATAAGAACTATATTCTTAATGAAATTGTTGATGATCTGTATATCTATTACAGTCCCAGCAATACCGCTAGAGATGTTTGAGATATTTTGAATAAGTTGTGAGCTGCTACCTAGAGTATCAGATGATTGATGAAAGATCCGTGGAGGCACACTCTCGTAAAATTCAAAAGATAACTCATGAGATCATCTATTAAGGTACATCACTCATGACATATTTAAATTAAATATTGAAATTTAATATGTCTCTTTATGTTTGAATATTGAAATCAATAAAATGTCTCTTTTTACATATATGTTGTGTGATTTTAATTTTTAACATGCTATACTGTGACGTGAACACATATGATTTCAAAATTAAGTAACTTATGTTTAATTCCAAAGTTATTTTCAAATGACTTTGAAAAATGTGATTTTTATAGTCAAGCTAAAATAACAAATAGTTCACATAAATTTGTAGTTAGAGAATCTGAGTCTTTAGATTTATTACACTTTGATATATGTGAACTTGATGAGACGTTAACAAGAAATGAAAAATAAAAGTGAAACGCTTGACATGTTAAGGATCTTTGTAACTGAAATTGAAAATCAATTTAGTATAAAGATTAAGAAGTTCCAAGTATGATTTTAGTTTATTTAATGAGTTTTATAAGTTGTCTAAAATTATACATGGAACAACTGCACCATAATTACTTGAAGTGAATGGTAAAGTTGAAAGAAAAAAAAGGAACATAACTCTTATTGAACTAGTTGTTGCTAGTATGCTTAACTCTAATGCTTCATTTCATTGGTGTACGGAAAACATATTGTTTATTTGCTATGTCTTGAATATAGTTGTTAAATTTAAAAACAAAACATCTCCTTATGAGATAGTGAAGAAAAGACAATTGAACTTGTCTTACTTTCAAACATGGGGCGGTCTGGCTGATGTCAGAATCCCCGATCCCGAGCGAATTAAACTCGCCAGTATAGCATATGAATGAGAATTCATTGGGTATGCGGTAAAGAACAAAGTGTATATGTTTTATGACCTAAATGCAAAAGTGATCATAAAGTCAAATGAAGTTGACTTCTATAAAAATAAATTCTCTTTCAAATGGAGAAATAGTGGGGGAAACGAATCAAGTCACGTTCATATATCTATATGCACCAAACAAGGCAAATCAGAAACTTGAAGAAGTAAGAGAGTCAGAGTTGCTAAAAATTATGGACCCAAATATGCGACATATACTTTAGAAGAGGATCCTGCAAATCTTTAAGAAACTTTGTCATCTTTGGATGCAGATTTATTACAAGAAGCAATAAACGATGAAATGGATTCTCTAGAGTCTAACAACACCTGACATTTTGTAGACTTGCCTCATTGTTGCAAATCAACAGGTTGTAAATGAATATTGAAAAAGAAACTAAAACCTAGTGGAATGATTGATAAATACAAGACACACCTTGTAGCCAAAGATTTTAGACAAAGAGAAAATTTAGATTTCTTCGGCACTTTTCTACCGGTCACTAGAATAACATCCATTAGGATACTCATATCACTAGAAACTATTCTTAACCTGGTGATACACCAAATGGATGTTAAAACAACTTTTTTTAAAGGTGATTCAGAAGAAGAAATCTATTTGGAACAACCTGAAGGTTTTGTAGTTCAAGGACAAGAATACAAGGTCTGTATGTTAGATAAATCCTAGTATGGTCTTAAACAAGCTCCTAAGAAATGGAATGAAAAGTTTGATAACTTTATTATATCAAATGAGTTTAAAGTATATGAAAGTGACAAATGTATTTACTACAAATTTGAAAATGACATTTGCACTATCATATGCCCCTATATAAACGACTTACTCATATTTGATTCAAATATTCATGTTATAAATATTGTGAAATCATTGTTGTGTAACAAATTTGATATGAAAGATCTCGGAGAAGCGAATGTAATCTTTGAAATCAAGATTACTAGGTCAGAAAATGGAATTTCTTTGGATCAGTCTCACTGTGTTGAAACAATCCTAAAGAAATATAAATACTTTGACTGTAAACCTGCTTGCACACGATATGATCTAAGTGTGAAACTTTTCAATTACACAGATGAAAGTGTTAGACAAACTGAATATGCGAGCATCATTGGCAGCCTCGTGTATGCCATTGATTGTACTAGACCCGACATTGCCTACGTCGTGAGATTATTGTGCAGGTTTACCAGTAGACCTAGTATGGAGCATTGACACGCTATCGAAAGAGTCATGAGATATGTAAAAAGAATCATGAGTCTCAGATTACATTATCAAAGATTTCCAACAATCCTTGAAGGATACAATGATATTGATTGGAATATCTTATCAAATGATTTTCAAAAGATAACTCATGAGATCATCTATTAAGGTACATCACTCATGACATATTTAAATTAAATATTGAAATTTAATATGTCTCTTTATGTTTGAATATTGAAATCAATAAAATGTCTCTTTTTACATATATGTTGTGTGATTTTAATTTTTAACATGCTATACTGTGACGTGAACACATATGATTTCAAAATTAAGTAACTTATGTTTAATTCCAAAGTTATTTTCAAATGACTTTGAAAAATGTGATTTTTATAGTCAAGCTAAAATAACAAATAGTTCACATAAATTTGTAGTTAGAGAATCTGAGTCTTTAGATTTATTACACTTTGATATATGTGAACTTGATGAGACGTTAACAAGAAATGAAAAATAAAAGTGAAACGCTTGACATGTTAAGGATCTTTGTAACTGAAATTGAAAATCAATTTGCTAAAATAACAAATAGTTCACATAAATTTGTAGTTAGAGAATCTGAGTCTTTAGATTTATTACACTTTGATATATGTGAACTTGATGAGACGTTAACAAGAAATGAAAAATAAAAGTGAAACGCTTGACATGTTAAGGATCTTTGTAACTGAAATTGAAAATCAATTTAGTATAAAGATTAAGAAGTTCCAAGTATGATTTTAGTTTATTTAATGAGTTTTATAAGTTGTCTAAAATTATACATGGAACAACTGCACCATAATTACTTGAAGTGAATGGTAAAGTTGAAAGAAAAAAAAGGAACATAACTCTTATTGAACTAGTTGTTGCTAGTATGCTTAACTCTAATGCTTCATTTCATTGGTGTACGGAAAACATATTGTTTATTTGCTATGTCTTGAATATAGTTGTTAAATTTAAAAACAAAACATCTCCTTATGAGATAGTGAAGAAAAGACAATTGAACTTGTCTTACTTTCAAACATGGGGCGGTCTGGCTGATGTCAGAATCCCCGATCCCGAGCGAATTAAACTCGCCAGTATAGCATATGAATGAGAATTCATTGGGTATGCGGTAAAGAACAAAGTGTATATGTTTTATGACCTAAATGCAAAAGTGATCATAAAGTCAAATGAAGTTGACTTCTATAAAAATAAATTCTCTTTCAAATGGAGAAATAGTGGGGGAAACGAATCAAGTCACGTTCATATATCTATATGCACCAAACAAGGCAAATCAGAAACTTGAAGAAGTAAGAGAGTCAGAGTTGCTAAAAATTATGGACCCAAATATGCGACATATACTTTAGAAGAGGATCCTGCAAATCTTTAAGAAACTTTGTCATCTTTGGATGCAGATTTATTACAAGAAGCAATAAACGATGAAATGGATTCTCTAGAGTCTAACAACACCTGACATTTTGTAGACTTGCCTCATTGTTGCAAATCAACAGGTTGTAAATGAATATTGAAAAAGAAACTAAAACCTAGTGGAATGATTGATAAATACAAGACACACCTTGTAGCCAAAGATTTTAGACAAAGAGAAAATTTAGATTTCTTCGGCACTTTTCTACCGGTCACTAGAATAACATCCATTAGGATACTCATATCACTAGAAACTATTCTTAACCTGGTGATACACCAAATGGATGTTAAAACAACTTTTTTTAAAGGTGATTCAGAAGAAGAAATCTATTTGGAACAACCTGAAGGTTTTGTAGTTCAAGGACAAGAATACAAGGTCTGTATGTTAGATAAATCCTAGTATGGTCTTAAACAAGCTCCTAAGAAATGGAATGAAAAGTTTGATAACTTTATTATATCAAATGAGTTTAAAGTATATGAAAGTGACAAATGTATTTACTACAAATTTGAAAATGACATTTGCACTATCATATGCCCCTATATAAACGACTTACTCATATTTGATTCAAATATTCATGTTATAAATATTGTGAAATCATTGTTGTGTAACAAATTTGATATGAAAGATCTCGGAGAAGCGAATGTAATCTTTGAAATCAAGATTACTAGGTCAGAAAATGGAATTTCTTTGGATCAGTCTCACTGTGTTGAAACAATCCTAAAGAAATATAAATACTTTGACTGTAAACCTGCTTGCACACGATATGATCTAAGTGTGAAACTTTTCAATTACACAGATGAAAGTGTTAGACAAACTGAATATGCGAGCATCATTGGCAGCCTCGTGTATGCCATTGATTGTACTAGACCCGACATTGCCTACGTCGTGAGATTATTGTGCAGGTTTACCAGTAGACCTAGTATGGAGCATTGACACGCTATCGAAAGAGTCATGAGATATGTAAAAAGAATCATGAGTCTCAGATTACATTATCAAAGATTTCCAACAATCCTTGAAGGATACAATGATATTGATTGGAATATCTTATCAAATGATTCCAAAGCAACCACTATATTTTGGAAATCGAAGAACATACGATATTGGCTCAGTCCACTATGGAGTCTGAAATGATAGCATTAGCTACCACTAGTGAAGAAGCGAGTTGATTGAGATGCTTGCTAGTTGAGATCCCTATATAGGAAAAACCTATGACATATGTGTTGATCCACTATGATAGTATCGCGACTATTGTGAAGATTGAGAATCGTTATTACAACGATAAGAGACGACAAATTCGTCGTAATCACAACGTTGTTAGAAAGTTATTTTCTAAATGAGTTGTTATAGTGAATCGTGTATGCACTGATGAGAATTTAGCAAATCCTTTAACGAAATGATTAGCTATAGAGAAAGTCATAAATGCATTCAAAAGGATAGACTAATTTCTATAGAGTCACTCATGATGGTAACCTGACCTAAAAGACTAGAGATCCCAAGAATTAGGTTCAATGGGTAATAACAAGTCGTGAAGTGATATGAGATGAACATGTTATTATAAATAAGAGAAACATGTTTCCTGAAGCGATGATATGATGAGGTAATAAAAACTCTTAATGAGATCTATACTCTATGTGGAAGGAGTACCTAGCTACAGGAGTACTCTTGATAGACTCTCCTATGTGAATGTGGAATTGGAGCCGCTTCCTATGGAATTTTGAGGAAGAATTCCTAGAGCGTTCACTATATTGGGATACACGTGTAGGACCATTAATGCACGGACTTTTGAGAATACACCCTATGAAAAGGTTGTGTGTGGGTTTGATGTCAGAGATACAGTTCAAGACTATAAGTCACTCTTGTTGAATTTGAATCTTACTTATTATGCAAAGGTTCAAGTTAAGAGACACATTTGTTTATGCACGATCTTATAGAAGCGTTTGACGATATTTCCGAAATATTTTTTTAAATTCAAGTGGGGGATTGTTGGAACATAAGTATGTTATTGTGTGAATTTAAAAATTTGTTGAAGTCTCACATTGCAAAGAAATATTTTTTGTAAATTCAAGTGGAAAGAAACATATTTTTTAAATTCAAGTTCCACATTGGAAATAATTTTTTTTTAAGTCCCACAATGGAAAACTCTCATATTTTGAGTAGTTTTCAACTCTGTAAATATTAAAGTCTCACATTGGTTAGAAAGCATATGTGAGTTTGTTTCCATCACTATATAATGAGTTTCAAACTATTGTGAAAAGTACACCAAAGTTGGGTGCATTTTCTAACTTTCTCTTTTCTCCCTTTTATATTCTACTTGCCTATTCTTCGAGCCACTTTTCCCCTTTCTTTCTGTCCCTGACGTTTTTAGAGCGGTTGTTATGTCGTAGTCTTTTTGTTTTTTAGAGTGTTGTTATGATGTAGTCACTTCGGTTTTTAGAGCTGTTGTTCTTTGTTTTTTAGAGTGTTGTTATGTCGTAGTCCGTTCGTTTTTTTTTTGAGCGGTTGTTATGTCGTAGTCATATCTAGAGAGATTATTATGCAGTAGTTATGAATGGTCATAATATCATATTGAGAGTGACTTTAATCGTCATATTGAGAGTGGTTTTAACCGCCATATTGAAGGTGTAATTTTAGAACGGTTTTCTACGTAGTGGAACTCCGATACAGTGAATCTGAGTTGTTTTATCCTGAGGATTATGTAATTGATAGATCTTGCACAATTTGAATAGTGCCGCGAAACGTCTTATAGAAAGCGACCTAGTTTACGACTCAATCCAATAATATCTTCGATGGTATAAATTGTGATTTTTAAATAGTTTTCTGAAATTGAAACACTAACAAATCATTTGGTTGCAAAACTTACTCAAATGCCTCCAAGTTAATTGTGATTCACCTGTGTCTATGACAACCAAGTTGCCCTTCATCTTGCAGCCAACCTTGGTTTCCACGAAAGAACCAAACACATCGAAGGGAATTGTTATTTCATAAGTCAACACTTGCAGGCATGCATGATATCCACTACCGACATCCCCACTAAATAACAACAAGCATACATCTTCACAAAGTCCTTAGACACCAAACTCTTCTCTGACCTCGTGTTCAAGTTGGGAGTAATAGAGATCAGTACGGAACAAAGTGTGTTTAGTAACAAATTCTGTTTTTCTATTCCTTATAAATTAGAATAGTTAGTTGCAATATTATTTTATAAATTGAAACCTATATATAGAGACAATTTTCATCATTGTAGATCCGAAAATATTCAATCAATCAACAGTTATTAAGCAATAGTAAACTGAAATAACAAAATATTTATGTAGTGTTTGTAAATAAAAACTAATTTTAATAAAATAATATATAATAAGTCTTTAATTATGAAATGAATTAGCCCATAATAAGTCTTTAATTATATAATGAAATGAATTAAACCATTATTTATACATAATTAATCACTAAAATCATTTTTCAATAATAGCATATCCCGAATCAAACACACACACAAAAAGGCAGTAAGCGCATAGATATCTTGAATGAACGGTGACGATGACGATAACAGAGAGGTCAACAGTTCATTTCATTTGATTGTTGTAAGCAGGAATTAATGGTAACGGAACGGCAATTTACTCAGTGTACACTAGACTAGACTGTTATCTTCTTTTCGCTTCGCTGCTACTGCTATGTATAACAGATAATGCTTTATGTATACGGAATTTCAATTTCAATTTCAATTTCAATTTCAATTTCAATTTCTATTAATTTCAATATTTAATATCTCGAACCCTCTCTCTCTGCTTCTTCCAAACTTGATTATAGCGTTCACTTATTATTACTTTCCCTCGTAAGTGTTGATTGAGATGAGAATTCTGTTTCCATTTTATATTTACTGATTTTCGCTTCAAATATTCACTCCTTTTATATGTTATATCAGCTTATTTTAAAAGTTTAATATTGTCATTTCAACAAACATGTGGTGAGTTAATTTGTTGATGACTTAGAACTGCAATGTTAATGCCAGGTCCTAATGATAATCAAAGGATTGTTTAGAAGATATGAAAGATGGAACCCTGTGCATCCGACTTATGGGGCCTTTTATGGAATGGGTGTGGGAATTGGTTGTGGTGTTGGATGGGGTCCTGGATTTGGACCTGAAGTTGTAGGGTATGTTGGAGCTGGTTGTGGCATTGGATTCAATGTTGGTATCACTCTTGCTGGCTTTGGAATTGGCCTTCCTGCTAACATCATCTTTGCAGCTCCTTATAATGGTAGGTAATTTGCCTCTTTTAAAGTGACTAGTTTAGTAAACTTAGAAAATTAAAGAGTTTATATTTTAACTTCTCATTATTTGTTATATATGTGCATATAATATCAACCATTGTTTTGTGTATCAAACGTTGCTATTACTCACTTTAGAGGAGTTTGGTTGGTTGTTATGTAGAAACCATTCATTACTTTCTCAAAGTGTCATTTTTTTGTTGTTGCATGTATTTAGGGATTATCAGGATTCAGGAGCTGTAATTCTCAAATTGATGTAAATATTATGTGAAATTAGAATCTAAGATTCCTAAGCCTGTTTCATTTTGGATAAAATGCTTAATTAAGCGTTAAGGCTTATTGTATAAGTGCTTATGTATAACAATATAAGCTATTTCTATAATAAAAGATAAAATAAAGCCGTACTTAAGTTTTTTCATAAACTATGCCGGAGATTTTATAGAAATAAGCTGAAAATAGCTTTAAAAGATGTCATAAATTGTTTCCATAAATTCTCTCAAACAGTCTCACAAGTATTTATTGCACTAGATTAATTCAAATAAGTCAATCCAAACATGTCCATTGTTAAATAAACTAATGTACATTGCATGTGACTTATTTTAATCCAGCTCTTTTGGCAACAAAAAGCTCTGCATTGAAGTTAGCACGTTCCGGTGGTCTTCTTTCTAGTACACAAACCTCAGAGGATGTCCGGATTAGAAATGTACCTTGTGTGTCTGACTTTCAAAGAGAAGCTGGGGAAAAACTCTCTTGCTTTCGCCAAAACTATTTAACTATCAACGGAACCGATATCTTTGACATGAAGAACAGCTTGCCTTTGCTTACTACTTCGGCCTGTAAAAGCATACAAGCATTTCATAGCCAGCTGTTTTGCCCTGGTAAAGGTATTATTTTGGTTTAGAAAATCAAATCCGTCTCTATCTCTACTCTATTACCTATTATTTGTCTTGTATAGTTGTTTGCTTCCAACTTTCATCATTTATCTATCTTGTTGAGTTTGTTGGTGTGTGTTTTGCTGCTTATCTTTATTTCATAGTGCAATTTTTCTCTGCTTTAGCAGTTAGCTCATTCTTCTACCAAGTTATCCAACACATTATCTCGTGTTAATATAGAATATGTAATATCTATTCTCTATTTTTACTCCTAAACCTAGAAAGGACAACCTGGTGTTAAAAAGCTCCCATTGAGATAGAATTTAAGGAATGGTTGGACTCATTGTGGGTCTATTGTAGGCAACCTTACTTTTCATTTCTGCAAGAATCTGATTCCACAAGTCGCACAACCTTCTATACCTACAAGGCTAGAACCCTATAATTTTAAGAGTTAGCAATGAGATTCTCTTACATTCATGGTGTTATTTCATTTCATGCCATATAACGATGTTAGGAAACTACTGTCATTAGAAATGCCTTTTATCTAACAATTTTCTTAGAAATGCCCCAACTTTCATACTAATTGTTTTTTTATATGATGGTTATACCCAATTCCAAAATATAGGTTGGCAACTTCCCATGCACAGTAGGTTTAGAGGTTTTCCATGGATCATGTTTCTTTGCAGTTATAAGTCATGGGTCGTCTGATCAAAATTGAACGGTTCACATTACAACTATGTATTTCAAGTCAAATCATACAGCTAATACGTGAGCCGTCAAATTTTGAATGAACGACCTGCAACCCCCAACTGCGGTGAATGTGTGAAATTGCAACTGTTAAATTCAAATCGTTTTCCATCTCTGAAGTCATGACTAGAAAAACCGAAGATTGTTAATCTTTTGAACTTATCCTGCATTAGTGCATTCAGTTCCAATTGATGTATTTTATTATTTTCCCTTTCTGCTCTCATAAATCCCACCTCAAATAAAAATAATTTTCATCCCACTGGACTTGAGCTAACGCTATTAGGAGTGGCATGTGAAAGTTGTGATTTCTTTATGATGAATGCTTCCTATTGAGAGAGTACACACGTTTTAGAATCTTATATCAGAAAAGCATGCATGTAATTGATGATGTTCTCTTGAAAGCATCAAATGTGAGAGGGGGTAGTGTTCGTCGGAAGATACTTGCACTATGCTCCCTCTATATGTAATTTCATTACCTGCTGATGTTGAAGGAAGTAACTTGACATTTGCATCTCATATTTTGCAGGAAAAGAATCAAAAGATTGATTCCTTCCATCCACAACCATCGGCTTTGTGGTTACTTTTGGGTGGGCTTCTTAGTTTCTATTTTGTTAGCTTGGAACAGAGGTCCTATTTTTACAGTTAATGAGAAATCATATTGCTGTGCTCTCAATCTGCTTTGATGTAGCTCTTATTAGTAACACTGAAATTTGTTTCCGCACAGACATAGAGAACACATCAATGACATGAAAGGCTAATACAGTGATTAGCAATATAGGAAAGATACCAAGTTAGATATTGGTGCGTCAGTTTTCTTCTTTCATTGAAAATGTTGATTGTTACGAAACAATGAACGATGAAAGTGATGAATAATTTTGATCGGCTCATTGATTTTACCATTTGTCTAAGCCTGATTTCCAACAAAGACAGAAATAACCATCTTTTGTTTATTTAAAGCAGGATTTGTATAAGAAAAGGATATGTAAACTTTCTTAGAAATTGTGTTCTTAGTATTTAGCATTGCTCTTGTTAAAACATGTGGTGGTTAGCATATAACAGATTTATTGAAAGAATGCTTTTAGTTGTGCTAATCTTGAAGAGTTATGGAATAATTTCGAGATAAATAAATAAGACATGATCGAGTTAAGGAAAGAGTAAATGCACCAAAGAATATTGATCATGGATGCAAGTTTAATCCAGGATACTCCCTCACCTCACATTATTTAAATTTACATTGTAATTGTATGCCAAAAAATTAAATAATTTACAAATCTACGTTACATTTGACCTTCTAAAAATCATTTCCTACAAATGCAGCCCTTGTTTACTCCAAATATATTACATTCACCCAAAAAGAATGAAAACATAATATCAAATTCTACATCAGTCTTCATCTAATCAAAAGCCTGACTTGGGAGCAGGTTCTTCAAAATTCCCATATCTTGAAGCTGCAAAACTAAAGGATGCAACAGTTCCAACATGAACAGCAAGGACTGCGAAAAAGATCTGAACATTAGCAAGCAATTCACCACGAACCTCACTCTCACTCGAATGACATGTGATAATATTGTCCTTCATCTTACAACCGGCCGGTAGCATAGGACCGTAGAGAACAAAAGCTGTTTGATAGAACCAGATTCCTTGCAGTGTTATGGCAATGCTCTTACATAAATCAACTGGGAAACTGGTTGGAAGAAGGGCTCCGGCAATTGAAGATAAAATACAAAGGCCAATTAGGAAGGCAAGGAGGACATGATAATAGCCTTCTAAGCCTTTGTGTGTTGTTGAATGAAAGTAAAATAGAAGATACTCTGCAGTGAATGCTGTGGCAGCAATCAAACAAAGAGAACCTTCGGGCAAGGGAAGATATCTACATAATAAGATAAAATCAGAGGAAAATAAATAAATAACCATAGTTTAAGGACAAAATAAAGACATATTCAAATATTTATTCTGTGCATGGAGTATGCATGACTTTTCTCATGAGAGTAATGACAAAAGGTATAAGATTAAAAACCCATGCTTGTTGTGTGTGTGTATTTTAAATCACATCTCAACCCAAGAATTAGTAGTTGTTATTACAACTTATAAACATTAACATCTCCTTGAGGACAGTAAATTATATAAGTTCATGAAAACAGCATAGTTATCAGATATGTTCACAACATTCCATAGGATCTAATATTGTTTTTTTTTATCTCAGTAGTATGTAGAATAACAAAACTAGTAGTAGTTTTAAGTTAAGGACAATGATAACAACACTTCTGAGAGAGAGAAGAAAATATTAGCAGTGAGCACAAAGTTATAGGAGAGATAAGCTGATATCATACAACTGTAGTCTCTCACATACATGGTGACACTGCTGAAATGACATTAAATTAAAACATCAGAGCTTTATTTTTACTCAATTGCATTACACTAACCATAAAGTTGAGAAAAATGATGGGAGAATTTGTTTGTTTCATTTCTACCAAAATGTGTTTGATCAACAAACAAGCAGATATAGAGAATTTCTAAGTTTGATTTCTACCAAAATTTGTATGCCATGCAATTTTACTATCACTCCTCACCATCAACATTTTCTGGTCATAATTACCCTCCACACCCTACTGCTTATCTCCTAAGGCAAGTTTTAAATGTAATTGAGGATTAGAATCAAGCAGCATCCCTTTTTTCCTATTTAGAATAAAAAACAAGATTTGTATTGAAACACGTAGTTAAATTGGCCTGATTAAATGACATGAACTAACTATCTTAATCTTCAAATGAATGATACCAACAATTTGAAATTGCAGTAGCACAACTCATTCATTTTTTATTACATAACATACTTGAGTTGGTGAATGATTTCAAGCAAGAAAAGGCCAGGAACATAACAACAACACCTAACCTTGTCTTTTCTGAGAGAAGGGTAACGACACCAAAGATAAAAAACATCAGAAGCATTCCTGAGTGCTCGAAGTTGTTCAAGTAAGTCGAATTCAAGATTCCACCAACAAAAAACTTGAGTTGTGTTGCAACTAAGAGCTCAATGCACAAGTCAATGAAAGCACCAATTGAAATAACATAGAGTTCCAAGTGCTTGAGCCTTCCATCAAATGCTGGTACAGGATTCCATACCCGTACTCGGAATGTGTTAGGACTTGACACATATCTGACCACAGAGCACCATATATGCCATACTCCAACTAGAAGAAATAAGGTTCCTGGCAAAATATGACCTATGAAAGATCCCATCTTTCTGATTTACTTTTACCACTCTAAATAAATTTTTCAAGTTCACTTAATCAACTGGATTCTTGAATGATTCTTCAGAGGATCATAGCAACTAAAGCTTCCACCTTGTAAAGATACCAACTAATCCTGTTTTGAAAAAAGCATAGTCAGTTTTCAAACTTCCAATGACAACTTTTCAGATAAAAGTTCACTATCTTCTAATAACATGATGGTATGCTTTATAGATACCATATCATTTTTTTTTTGACAGAATACCATATCAAAATTATGAGCTACTTTTTCAGCTATATCTGCTGTGAATGAAAAATGGAAATTCATCTTTTTGCTATTGTTTATATCTATAAAGCACTGGCATAGTGACTAGATAGAACCCTGATACTGACACGTAAGGAGACACCCTTCATATTTTAAGAAAATAGAGGTGATTTAATGTATTCATGTGGGTTGTGATAGACACCGAACAACAAACACACCTTAAGGCTTTATTTGGATTGATAGAATATCGAATATGGTGGAATGGAGTGGTAACTAATGAGACTTCATTGTTTGGAATTTGGATTCTTAAAAAATGAGTGGAATGGAGTAGGACATTATGAAATCCATTCCATCATCTTGCTTCATTTTTTGGCCCTCCAATTTGGAGTGTATGGGATGAAATCCAACATTTTATGTTTCATTCCGTCATCAAATAACCAAACAATAGAATGGATATTCAATTCCATACCACTCCACTCCTTTCCACTCTGCTCCATTCCATTCCACTCATTTTAAAATATCCAAACAGAGCCTAAAGTTCAAAGTGTGGGTGCTGCATATTATTATACTGTAAAAAGCTTTGTTTCTTACAATCAAAGTCAATGAGGAACCCTTCAAAAGATTTCCTCCATGGCCCTTGGTTTTTCCAGGGAAACTGACAAAGAAGCTGTTTTCTAATCAAGCAACCCTAATTCAATTCTGATTCTAGAAATTCCCTTGAAAAAGACTGATCTTGGTTGTCAATTCAAAAATTTCATTTTGAGGGAAAAACAGAAATCCAGTTTGTTAGTCCAAATTTGTAATAATGAAGGGTCAGAAAATTAGATATATGAAAGCAAAAACAGTCATCAGAATTCAGAACCACAAGCTAAAAAAAGTAAACAGTGGAAAAAAGTTGAAATTTTTTTTTTATGTTATATATGATATGAATAATTTAGGTACCTCATTTATGGTGGGAATAATAATGGGTATCTATTCACCAAAAAAAGAGAAAGTAATGATGTAGAAATAGGTTTTGCTTTACTTACTGTGATATTTGTTGATGGCATGACGAGTTTGGATGCAGAAAATACCAAATAGAGCCCTTTCAGTTTCAGTTACAATTTCAATTTCAATTTCAATTTCAATTTAAACTCTGCGCAATGATTCAGCAATTCAAAACAGAGATAGCAAAATGGGAGGTAGTAGTGAGTGAGTGAGTTAGTCCACTCGCTCCCAAAACATCCATCTCACACAAGTCACAATCGAGTTTTAACACCTTTTGATTTCGATTCTGTAACATGTGTTTAAAATAAAACTACGTTTTCATTAAATTTTGCAAAATAATTCTAAAATAAACTAAACTCAACTAATCAAAAATATATTAACATATACCGAAATAAATTATTGATTTTATTTTTATACACATTAAATAATTTTTTAACACTGATATTTGAACATAAAAAAAGAAAAATATGCAAAGTCGGACATCTTTTTACATGTCAAAATATATTTAAGAATAGATTTTACGATGTAAATTAATCATAATGATTAGATTTTAAAAAATATCTTATTTTATTAGAATTGTTTTCAAAGTTACTCATTTAAATAATTGTAATGTATTGACTTGTGTAAAAATGTTAAATAAAAATTATACTTATAAATTTTATTATAATATAAATAAACATTTTTTTTTTGTAATAGGTAAAATAAATATTTTAATTGTTGAAATATTTTAAGTAGACATGAGAAGGACAATTTAAAACTGAAACTAGAGTTTTACTATTTTGTAAATTTAGGAGGGTAATTATCTAATTACAATTTCA
This sequence comes from Cicer arietinum, assembly GCF_000331145.2. Lineage (NCBI taxonomy): Eukaryota > Viridiplantae > Streptophyta > Magnoliopsida > Fabales > Fabaceae > Cicer > Cicer arietinum. Next base: position 18,182,555 of record NC_021166.2, read on the forward strand.
ATTATTAAAATATGGTTCTTCCTTTATTTTTGTTAAAAAAAGTGTTTTCATTATCTAAAATATGTGTATATTTTATCTTTGTAATAGACTCTTAAAATAAACTATTGTTTTGAAAGAAGATCACATATTAATTAATAAGTATATGCTTTTTTGAAAATAATATAAATAACATTTTTATTATTTTTTTTAAAATATTGACAAATATTTATTTTAAAAGTCTCTTACATCTATTAATATATAGAATTAAAATAAATATAAGAAATGTTTTACAAGTGAGTTGCTTTTTATGTTCAAAATTGGCTCCTCACTAAAAGCACATAGTCAACAACCAAAGAGACACAAGTACTAGACACCAAATTCGTTTTCACCTCTCCACCTACCCATCTACCCCAATCCCTTAATAGTTTAATAACAAACCATACAAAAACATCTTAATTATACTCTACTATTATTGCACAACAATTTCTTTCTAATATATAAATATAATATTATATAATAGTAATTAGTGGTAATTAAGAGTGGCAACTATGTTGACAATAAATAAAAGGGGAATTCAATCCAATGAGCCAAAACAAAACATTGAAACACAAAAAAGAAGAAAAATTTAGAAGAAGATGGGAAAGAGCAAGGTTCTAGTAGTGGGAGGAACAGGGTACATAGGAAGGAGAATAGTGAAAGCAAGCTTAGAACAAGGACATGAAACCTATGTGATTCAAAGACCAGAATTGGGTCTTCAAATTGAGAAGCTTCAAAGGCTTCTATCATTCAAGAAACAAGGTGCTCATCTTGTTGAAGCATCTTTTTCAGATCACAAGAGCCTTGTGGATGCTATCAAGAAAGTTGATGTTGTGATTAGTGCTATCTCAGGTGTTCATATTAGGAGTCATAGCATTGGCTTGCAACTTAAACTTGTTGATGCCATCAAAGAAGCTGGTAATGTTAAGGTAATCATTGTTTCACCCTTCTTTTCTTTTTGCTTCTTTTTATTATGTTGGTTTGTTTTTTTACTAAATAATCATATCATAAAACTCATTTGTTTTTTCTTCACTAGAGGTTTTTGCCTTCTGAATTTGGGCTAGACCCAGCAAGGATGGGACATGCATTGGAGCCAGGAAGGGTAACATTTGATGACAAAATGGCTGTAAGGAAAGCAATAGAAGAAGCTAACATCCCTTTCACTTACATCTCTGCAAACCTTTTTGCTGGATACTTTGCTGGCAGCCTCTCTCAGATGGGCTCTTTTGTTCCTCCAAGGGATAAAGTCCATCTCTTTGGAGATGGCAAACTCAAAGCTGTTTTTCTTGATGAAGATGATGTTGCAACATATACAATCAAGACAATAGATGATCCTCTAACCTTAAACAAAACCTTGTACCTTAGACCACAAGAAAACATTCTTTCTCAAGGAGAACTTATTGGAATTTGGGAGAAACTTATTGGAAAGGAACTTGAGAAGACATATATATCTCCTGAAGGTTTTCTTACAACATTGAAAGGTAATTTTTCCAAAGTGCAATATAAGTAAAAATGGTATTTAAAAAGTTGATGTCTTTGGTTAAAAATTAAGACTTTTCAGATATTCTTTTTGTTTATATTTCATTCCAAAGTAGTATTACATTCAATTAACTATACTAAATGTGGTTTAATTGTCTACACAGTTATGTACCATATATTATATGTATTTGGAAAGTAATATTATTCTAGTAAGAAATTAGTGATTTATGGTTCATGTGAATTTGATTTACAGGGTTGGATTATAAACTTCAAGTAGGGATTGGACACTTCTATCATATTTTCTACGAGGGTTGTTTGACTAACTTTGAAATTGGTGAAGATGGAGAAGAAGCATCAAAGCTTTACCCTGAGGTGAATTACACACGCATGGATGAGTACCTAAAAATTTATGTGTAAAATGAAATCTTTCCATTTCCATAAGAGGTAGTGTTCAAGCAAAGACATAATTATTGGTTAAAATTACCTTACTCTTAGGAGATTTTGTGCTTTATAGTTCCATGGAGGAATAATCTGGATATCTCATGATGTTAAATGTCAATTTAAAAGTCTTTTTTCTTCTTGAAATTGCAGACATGCATTGTATTTTGGAAACTATTTTAATGAGTTGCATGCCTACTCCAAATTTTGAATGGCATTTCCTTATAGTGCCCTTCTACTCATTGTAGATACAAACATGCCACTTCATTCTATTTCTGAATCCAGCTTTCGATTTTATTTTATAACATAAATAATTTATTGCATATAAATAAAAATAGCTTCCACAAAATACAAAAAAAAGACATGACTCATAAGGGCAACAAGACATAGATATTGCTACCCGAGCAAACAATAAACAAATGAACAATCATATTAGTTTGTCACCTCAATGAGCTACAATGTTTTCGAACCTAAGGTCGGTTTTAGGCAACCTTAAACTCAGTTTTCTTAAAAGTGGAGACATGTCACTTCATTATATTTAAGGCTGAATGGAGTGTACTATTATACCATCAAACATTCATTGACTGCTAGCTTTATATGTTTAACACACTATAACAACACTTTTGATCAACATTAACATATTGATTTCACTTACTTTTGTCACGCATGAAAAAGCATGTGTTGATAATATTCATAATACATAACAAGTGAGTCCTTCAATTCAATCTAGTAAGAACCACATTTTCTGATTGTGCTACATTTTAGTAATGCACATTTTAAAAACTAGATTAAACAGCCTTTGAAGCCTTTTCTGAGGGAAGTTTCATCCAAATTCCTTCCAATGAACACAAGCTTGTTTATCCTCTTCTCATTGGGTTCCCATGTTTTTCCTGGACAGTCATCCAACATGGAATGCACCCCCTGAAAGTAATAGGGAAATGGGGTTAAGAGCACAAGAGCAAGTTTGACTTTGAAAGGTTTAAAAATGTAAATAGGCAATAGAATGGAAGAATGATTATATTGTAGAAGAGAACCTGAAACACATATCGTTGTTCAGAACCATCAACTGACAAGACACCTTTCATTCTGTATAGGTCTTCTCCCTTTTCTTCAATCAATCTCTCAAGCCAATCTTCGACCTAAGCCGTCATTTAATGTGAAAGTAAGGGAGAAACATGATTATGCTAGTCAGAAAAAATCATTGATTGGCGATGTATTATATCTCTCAATGTACACGATCTGACATCATGGTAAAATGAGATTGAACGTCTATCTAATTTCCTCAAAGAAACAAATTTTTACAATTACCTCATCACGATCAAGAGTTCCTTCCGCAACAATGCTGACACTAGAGACAGCAGAATCATGCACGTGATCATGATGATGGTGATGATGCCCTTTGTGTCCTGTAAACACATTCAGAACGATGAATTAAGAAAATATTATTATGATAAAAAAAAAAAACTCAGGATACAATGTATTAATCAAGTGAAGGCACACAGACTGTAATTTTTTCAAAATTTTAAGCAGACAGATGAGCTTTTCAACCTGAGAAATCCAAGAAAAATGAAGGAAAAAAAAGGCCTTATTACATTACATTGCAGATATATTTTCACTTCTCACAACTCAATAACTAACTAAGGAGTGTTAGGGTGAGTGTTTGTTAAACACAATTCTGAGTGAACTTAATTTTGTATAATTGATTTGGTTAAATTTAAGTTTAAAGTGAAGTGATTTATGTTTGGATGTTTTACTTAGTATTTTAAGAAGAGAAGGATCTAACACAGTGAATTGGTAAAATTTTGTGTCGTGATAAATGAAATTTCTTGTTCAAAAAAATTATAAATGAAATTTAATCAAACCCACATTATCCATCGAAAAAGGTTTCCATTCGAACTTCATCGACCATTATACTGCAGTCAACTCTAACAACAAAGATGAAAAAAAAGTAAATAAGAAAGTGACAACAAAGTTTTAAAAGAGTACCATGTCCAGAATCATCTGAGTGGCTTGCTGGAGAGAGACATTCTCCATCTACCTCAGATTCAATTCTGCAATATCAAGACAATTTGATTGAAATTAAGATAAATTTGCAGCAAATACAGACAAATGGGTGTTGAGAGTCTCACATGAGATATGGCCTAAAAATGTGTTTATAGGTGAGAGACATCCTTCACCTTACATTACAAGTTGATTTTGTAGGGTTGAGTTGTCCAACCCATTTCTAAGATGGCATCAGAGTCTACCTGAGATTTGTTGGGCTATCCACTATCGAGCCACTCGGGTTACGCTCCAAATGTCTTGTCTTGGGCATAGAGGATGTGTGTTGAGAGTTTCACATTAGATGAGATATAGTCTAAAGATGGTGTTTATAAGTGGAAGACATCTCTCACTTTATAAACTGATTTTGTAGGGTTGAGTTAGGCTCAACCCAAATTCTAAGAATGAGTAACTATGCATTATGATCGATCTGTCATAATTATAGCTATATTATTTAGGAAGGACAAGGGGGCATGATCGGAAGGGGCATATAATACTTTAATAGGAGTTAAAAAAGGTAAATATACCTCTTACCTCTGAAGATCATATCCTCCCACACCCAGAACAAAGTCCATGTCAACAGATCCAAATTTAGCTTGCTTAATTTGTGCCATTCCATTGATGTTCTGGCAACAATTCCATAAATGAAAATATAATTCCATAAGCAAGTTTTCTGGGGGAGCTAGGTAAATTCATATACAACTCTATAGAAACTGATATAATAAACAATATAAACAGGAACTAAAGGCAATAATCTGACACATTTCATAAAAATAATTCAACTTTATCTCACCTTCTTCCCAATACACACATGCACATATATTTATCATATCATAATAAAACATGAAATAGCTATATCTATCATCATAACAGATTGACATTTATTAGATGTTAAATACCTTTTCTCGCAGAGCAAGAAATATAATTTAATCCAAAACTACAGATTTATTATACCCATATTGGAAAATCAACAGGAGAGAACTAATATTAATCACCATGAAAAGAAGGTTTAGGAATATGTATTAATGTATCGTACTCGGGAGGTACAATTTCCCCTTTGCAAGGTCATCAAAAGGCATTTATGACTTGTTCCATGCAGGCAAATTTTTGCAAACTGCACTTCTCTGGTAAATTATGTTCCGAATCGCACTACTCAGATATAAAAAACCAATATTGAATCAATAGGTCATGGTGAATTCTGTATGAAATTTGTGTGGAAACTCATGAACCCAGTTTGATGTTTGTACATTTCATCTTTTTCAGCATAAAACTCTATCACCTTCCTAGTTAGATTAAGTAAAACAATGTGTCTCCACAAGTATAAAAATATACCTTTATTTTTTTGGTCAATATATTTAACTCAGATTCAGAAACCAAATCTATCTGCAAAAGCAAGTAACAAACATTAATCAAAATCTAGAACACAGAGTAATACATATATTAGCTATCGATATTGGAACAGAAACAAAGTTAAAGTGCATATAGAAATATCACAGAATCTTAATGCTAGAAACTTGCCTTGTTCATAATAATTCGGTCGGCATATGCAACTTGTTCTACTGCCTCATTGACCACAAATCTTGGTTTCACCTCATTCAAATGTTGCATGGCGTGCTTGCAGTCAACTAAAGTCACAACTCCATCCAGTTTAACATACTCAGAAACTAGTTCGTCGCTGTAAAAAGTTTCAATAACAGGGGCTGGTTTTGCAAGACCTGCAAAACAGTTAAAAATTTAGACATTAAAACGATATTTTATTCAACTGTTTCATATACCTAAGATGGAAACAGAAAAATTTCAATCATGCAACCAATCATTTAGCAATACACGAGAAAGACTAAAGCTTCCAAAATAAGTTGTACAACAATGAACTGACTCTCTAAAAGATTTTTAAGCAGCACATGCTCAATAAAATCCATGCATTTAGAATTTAGAATTAGATAAGGGCAATAATGAAGACTAAGTGTTCTTCCAACCCTTCTTTATTTTACATAAACCCTTTTTATTAAATGAATTTTTTTTTCTTTTTTCTTTCTCACCTATGATTTAAAGTTCCAAACAAAGTGAATATTAGAGTGGCACTGCAGGATTAGTTACCTTACAATTTGGTAGGTTAGTTTCAACTTGCAAGTAAATATTCACTCTCTAACACCTCAATCTCTAGTACCCAATGCACAAATTCATTTGAACAACATGAGCAATTTACAAACCTGTGGTTTCGATAACAATGTGATCAAAATTGTCTCTTTTTTTCCTGACCAATTCCAACAGCATTTTAACTAGATCACCTCGCACAGTGCAGCATAGGCAGCCATTATTAACCATGATAATGTCTTCACTCACAGAAGAATGACTAGCAACCAGTGATCCATCAATATCAACCTCACCAAACTGCATCATTTACAACAATGAGACAATTTAATGGATAACTGTAAAACTGTATTATAAGAACAGATCCTCAAATACACTCCACACACTCAAATTCTGCCCTTACTTTACAATTTAGTATCGCTCCAAATAAACAACATGTTATGTAACTTTTCAGTTAACAGATTACCTTGAGCTTGGTATCATAAACAAGTAGGGCTAGTAAGAATATTTGGCTTGAGTTGAGTCAATATGACGGGAAAAAGATACTGATGCTGTGATTTCTTGTCAAAAATATTTTCCTACCATAGTATTATCAACTGATTATTCCCAATCCCAATTCAAAATTTGGTACAGTTATTGAAATAAAATGCTGTCAATTTTAAACTTGACAAGCCCATCATCTAATCACACGGAATTAATTGATGTCACATAGAAAATAAATCTAATCCAGTGTTTATGTGTAAGGTAGAACAAACTCGATACCTCATTTTCAATTACCGCTATCCGTTTGCCATGTTGCGATGTGAGAATATGATTCAAAAGAGTAGTCTGCAGTACAAAAACTCAGTTATAAACTAAACTATGAGTCCCTCTTAGTAGTACTCTGACACCACTTGTATAAGAATCTTCAAAAAATATCCAACAAAAGTACAAAAACTAATAAATCTATAGCTTATAGGATTTACTTGCTTAAATATTTTCATTTTCATACGTGCCTTAAGTTAAGATGCTCACTCGCCATCATTTGGAATAAACCTTCACTTCCATACTTAAATTATCACTCTCTCTTATTTGGTCCCTGAACTATCATCCTCTCTCCTATTAACGTAATTGAGGGACTAACTTGATGAAGTGAGAAAAGTTTAGGGACTATCAATTATATTTCTATAGTTCAGGAACCATAAGAGTCATAAACTATTAAATTAACAATGCAAAAAACTTAACCATAAAACAAACACATGCATTACATAATATTATCTCCAAAGTATGCTGCAGTCAACATACCTTACAAGTTACAATAAACTCATCTACAAATACCAGAGTTGAGTTAAAACCAAATAATCAAAATCTAAACCTTTAAATAATTAATAAATTAACTTTTCTATACAAAAAGAAAAAAGATGGTGAAAAATGGGAAGGGTGGAGGAAAGTAGAACCTTTCCAGAGCCAAGAAAACCGGTTATAATTGTAGCTGGAACGCGATTATCAACATTAGGTTCTTCGTCAACGATGTGGGTTGGGGAAGAGGACATGTATCTGAAGCTTCCATAATAGGAGTTAATATTATTATTATTATTATTATGAAAATTAGGAGGAATTGGTTCGCGGGAAACGAAGGAATGTAGAGTTCTGATGAAACGGAGTTGAATGGGGGATTGAACAATTTGGGAAAGGGTTTTGACGGAAGTTGTTAGATTCTTGTATCTGATGATTGCCATTTTTCGGTGGAACGGTAGGAAAGAGAATCGCAGCACAAGTTAGAGGGAAATGGTTAAACCCTCACATGAGGTTTATGTTTTTAAGCAATTGAATAAATAAAAAATAAAAAATTGAATAATTAATAAATAAAAAATAGTGTTAAAAGAGTAAAACCTACAAAAATACAAATTAAAATCCAAGAGGATTGTTTTCTTGGAACTTCACAATTTTAACGGTATATTATTTTTATAATATTTATGATGTTTTCAATACAAATAGGTAGAAATAGGTTTGATCTTCTTGAATATAAATTTTGTTAATGTCTATATATGTCATTTTATGTTTACTACACTCTTTTTTCCATTATCATATTTGTATTTTATTGAATTTTCCTTGTAAGTTTTTTTAATTAGATTGAAGTTTGAATTTATAGTGATTATTTTCTTGAGCTTTGGTATAGTCTCTAAACTTAATATTTTAGAGTGCTGTAAATGATATATGATTAATATGAAGTGTCAATATAATTGAAATGTTAGATTAATTATGTGATGTATTAACTCTTTATTATTGCTTAACAAAAATTAAGTGGGTGATTGTTCAATCTATCTATTATTACTTGTAACAGTTTCCCGAGCTTTGATCATGACATAACATTCTATATGCCACGTAATTACAATTGTGCCGCCTCTAACTATATGTTGAGTTGTCAACTTAAAAACAATTATTTTTTTCTCTAATATATTTCTCTAAATCAATTTTGTGATAATTATTTTGTTGTTTCATTTTTATCTTGGCTAAATATCACTTGTGGTTCCTTAACTTAATTTCAGTTAACGTTTTAGTTATTTATCTTTTTTTTTTCAATTTGGTCATTTATCTATAACAACATCAAATAAAGAATGAAAATATGAATTTATTTGAAAATTTGTGTTACCAATTTGATAAAATTTGTATTATATTGAAGAATATAATTAATTTTATGAGTTTTGTTTGAAAATTTTGATGAATTTTTGTAAAAAGAAAGGATAACATTGTTGACATTTTAAAACATAAAAGATCAAATTGTCACTTAAAATTAAAATAAAGGACTAAATCAAAAAAAAAATAATAAAAAACTAAAACGCTGAAATTAAGTTAAGGGACACACATGTGGTATTTAGCCTTTTATCTTTCAATGCATTTTTCAAGTAATTACACGCCTCTTCCAATTTTAAAGATAATATTAACTACATTCAATTTCAAACATTTTATACATTTATTAGCTACTTTAACCTCCTAATATTCTCTTTTATTTCCACAAGTCCACCCTCCATCTTCTCAAACTTCAATTACATCAACTTCAAAAAAAAAAAAAAAAAAAACACAGTTGATTATATCTTCTTTTTGGATCCGCACTTATTGAGCCAATATTGCATATATTTAATCAACTTAACAAACAACATTTAGTTTCATTCTTGGGGAGGATAAGTACCTTATCTTAAATTTTTTTTTTTAAATATTTGGGTGTTTGATTTGAAATTTTTTGTTTTATATTTATGTGTTTATTTTAAATATTGATATAATTGCTCCAGTTTTTTAACTTAATTTTAGATAACACTTTAGTCTTTTATTTGTTTTTCTTTCTGATTTGATCGTTTATTTCATTTTAAATAAACAATTTGAAATTGACGGATTTGATTTTTTATTTTCCGAATATTTTGGTGGTTTTAATTTACCATCACAAATATTATATCTCTATAAATTATATTTCAAAATTATAATTTTTTTATTCAATAATTATAAATTAAATATTCAAACAATACATAAATTTTAATTAATAGAAAATTATTTTAAAAAAATACAAAAATTGTATGAGTCCCATTCTAGTGTTTTTTTTTTTAAATAAGTCGGTTCAATCCAATTTTTAAAACATTGTTTTAAAATAGATTGTAAGGTGTTAAGCTAAATACATAAGATTATTTTTATTACTTTTAAGAAATATATTTTTATTAATTAGTATTTTATTTTATCTTCATAACAATAATTTATTTTAAGTGTCTCTTGATAACAACGATTCACTTCTAGAGTCTTTTATCAAGATAAAATGATCATACATCTAAAAAAATAAAAACATAATATTTTCACAAAATAAACGGACTTATATTACCATCTATTATATATATTAAAACATAACTTCAAATTCTATTTACGACAATTCATTTTTATTTTTGTCACATCATTTAATATTTATCAACTCACACAAATTCTAATGTGGCATCTTCCAAAACAATATTTTTTCTCATCTTCCACTTTCATTCTATTTTGTTTCTCCAATATGTAATGCAAATCTTTTCACTTGTTCATTCAAGTACAATTATATTATTCCATATGTTATACAATTTCAACTTTAATTTATCAATAACTCATCAATACATTATCACTTTAATTACTCATCAAAACTTTTATTTCAATAAATCATAAAAAAGAACAAATCATCCAATATCTTCAAATTTATCAGAATACATTATCACTTTAATTACTCGCCAAAACTTTCATTTTAATAAATCATACAAAAAGAACAAATCATCCAATAGCTTCAAAGTATCACAATACAAGTAGACTACATACACACATCAAGACTCTAATTTATCACTCTAATTACTCATCAAAACTTTCATTTCAATAAATCATACAAAAAAGAACAAATCATCCAATATCTTCAAAGCATCACAATACAAGTATAACTACATACACACATCATGATTTATCTTCTATTTTTAAAACACTATGTTGCACATTCTCAGTTTAAGCAATGCTAACGACATTATGAAATGCAATCAAACTACACTTATTGGTGTAACACATTCTCAATTCACAAATACTTTAATAATATTTTTCATATGTTGTCAATTATTGTTTAAGATCATATATAACTATAATTGCAATGAGTTGAGTTTTTTTCTATGATCTTGAATGCGTCTCTTATAACATTTTTTTCTTTTTATAATTAAAAAAACAAATCATAATCGGAAAAAAAAATGAATAACAATAAATATTTGGAAATGAATAATTTATAACTATTTCACTACTCACTCGAAACTTTTTATATCTTAAACATCCACAAATTTTTCTTACCTATAAATTTTTGCAACTTACTCTTGAAGTTTTTTTGACTATGTCAAATAATCATTTAAAAATTTATTTCACATTCTAATTATTTAGACGAAACAATAATTAAAGTAATTGAAACTGTTCTTCGTCCAAAATACCATAACTATAGAATTTGATTACATTATGTATTAAATTTTTATTTGGCTTGACAATTTTGTGTAATAATATTTTTATTATGTAAAAAACATTATTATTATTTAAGGTTTTTGAACCTTAAGAAAATTCTATTTTACTTTGTAGTGTTCTTTCCATATATATCACCTATATTTGTACACTTGAAGAATTGTTTCAATATTTTGAACATTGTTTTTAATAAACTACCACTCACGAATCAATATTATGATAAACTGCAAGACACACAATATCATTTAGTGCATGCTTAAATTAACAATGAGATTGACAGAATCACCATGAACATATAAAATTGAAAATGTCAAAAATACATAAATTTATAAATCTTATATTTTAAAACTAATATAAATTATATAAAATGAAGAACATGTTATAGTTAAATGTACAACTTTAATAATAAAGAAATGCATAACTATTTAACAAATATATTATTAGAATGAACATTTCAATGAAGCTTGAATAAACCAATTCCACATCTATTATAATATATTAAAACAGACTCCCGAATTCTATCGGCGACAACTCATAAGTACGCCACATATTCCAAAATTTCCCAACTCACAAAAATTCTGATGTGGCACCTCATAAATCACACTACTTCTTTCATGTTTTGCTTCCATTATATTGTGTTTATGTAAAGTAAAACAAACCATTTCACTTACTTATTCAAATACAATTATTTCATACATTTAACAACTTTAACTCTAATCAATACACTTAAAAGCTTTGATCACTTATCAAATTTTTCATTTCAATAACTCATACAAAAAAGAACAATTCACTCACTATCTTTAATACATTATTTATCACACATAACGATTCACTCTTGATTTTCAACCACCATCTTGTATTTGGTTCAAGTAACTTACCAATGAATAAAGACATTATAAAATGCAATCATTCTTAGTCCACAAATGTTTCAATAACGTTGTTTCTTTGTTGTCATTATTGTTGAAGACCATATATAGGAGATTAGTATTTTTCTAAGCTATTGAATATCTCTTTCGTAATATTTTTTTTTATAATTAAAAAATATATTTCATAAGTAAAATAAAATAAAGATGAAGAATACTAAAGATAGTTGTTTGGAAATGAATAACTTCTAACCATTTCTCTACTAGAAATTTCCTATGTCTTAAACATAAACAAACTCTTCTTGCCTATAATTTTTGGTAACCCACTCTTGATATTTCTTGACCATGGCAAATAATTATTTGAAAATTTCATTTCATATTCTAATTATTGATATGTAACAATAATTAATGTAATTGAAATTGCTCCATATCCAAGAGTAGATATAGAATTGGTTAGTATTAAATTGAAGTTTAAATATAAATTCACACCAACTATTATTTTGTATCAAATTTTCATTTGTCTTAAGAGTTTTGTGTAAATAACATTTTTACTATATAAAAAATATTATTATTATTATTATTATTATTATTATTATTTAAGACTTTTGAGCCTCAAGAAAATTCAATTTTGTAATTTGTAGTGTTTCTTCCATATATCTATCAGCTATATATAACATAGGCGAAAAATTCTTGCAATATTTTGAATATTATTATAAACATTATTTTTAACAAAGTAATACTCATGAATGAATGATATAGTACACACTAAGACACACATTATCACTTAATAAATATTTGAATTGACAAAATTACGGATCCTACATAAATTTTAACAAAAACTACTCTTTAAAGGTTAACCAAAATTGAGTGAATTTTTTCAATTCACCGCCAGTTCAAACATGCACTTATACACAATATTAACTCTTCAAAAGTTTACTTTTCATTTTTATAACTTAGAGTTTATCGACAAAGTTTTCTTTACTAAAATTTCGTCATCTTTACATACTTAAATTTATTAATTTTTTGAGTCATAATGACAAGTCGTTCTACTAAGAAGTAATTCTTGTGTAGCTATAAGAATGTGGTCACATTATTTGTCACACACAAAAAATTATATTTCTTTTAATTATTTTAATACTATACATTATTTAATTATTTTTTTTTACTTTTATGTGTCCAAACTCTTGTGTCCACACAAGAATTATTCTCTATTAAGTTATCATGAACTCTTAGAGTATATAAAAAAAACTTTGAGGGACATGTGAAGTTGTTCATTTTTTACGCCAAGTTGAACAATTCACTTTCGGGTTGATGTATACAACGTTATACTGTATTGCCAATTACTTTAAGTAAGACGACATTAACTATTGCTAGACTAAAATTTAGAGAGTATAATCTTTATCCTAAGAAGTCATTGGTATACACTCATATCTAACTATTTCAAGGCTATATACCTTTTTGCGAATCTTTATGAATTCACTTTTTCATTGAAATGGACTATCTTATTTAACTATACACATGATTAGTCTGATATTAACCAATTTTATACATAAAATTATTTTCATGATTAATTTGTAAAATTGAAATGTCAAAAAATACATAAATTTAAAAAATATAATGTTTTCAAACTAATATAAATCATATAAAATGAAGAACATATTATAGTTAAATATACAACTTTTATGATAAAGAAATATTGAACTTTAACAAATATATCATTAGAATGAACACTTCAAAGAAAACAAAAAGTTTGAATAAACCAATTCTAAGTAGAAAAAAATGTTAAAGATAAGGACTACATCACTAAAGTTACAAAATCTTATCAACAATATCAATATCATATTTTTAATATATGTTACATGGATTGTATTAATCAACAAAATTTTACATTTTCCTTTGAATTAAAGCAAAATTAGACTATATATAATATTTAAAAATCTATTTACCTCTTAACACATAAATATTTTAGTATATTGTACTCTAAAACAAAAACATTACTTTTAATTTATATGTTGTTATTTTATATTCAACAATATATTAAATTATACTGGACAACGTGCAGGTTAACATTAGTTAACAATGGTTTCTAGTCAAGTGCATTGTTCGTGTTATAGGAAATGAGGTTGTGAGCAATTCTTAGGATTGGCAACAAAAGTTCACATAAATTTCAAATTTGACCAAATGATATGCGACAAATGGTAGTTCTTACAGTCAGGGAAAAATCTAGTGTTTGTGAGGATCAGAGGATGTGCACTTACATACTTTGAATTTTGAAAATTTGCATCAATACCTCTATTTCTTTTGCATTATAATCCCTGTAGAATTTTCTTTTTGCACCTTAAGCTCAACACATCCAAAATCTACAAGTACTCTCATATTTTACACCCCTGAACCAGATCCTATATCCGTCACTGCTTACAATTGTAGGCTCTTGGTACGAATGGGATAGTTGAACCGTGAGAACGCTTCCAACCAGTACAGGTCTGTGGTGATTCTCTTGGACAACAAGTAGGTATTGGGATTGTTTCGTAAAGGGATTAAAGAGTTTCTTTTAATTCATCTGTTTTTACAAAACCAATACCCAGTTCGAAAATAGACATTTAGAGGATAAAAAAGTTTTCAAATGTGTACTTCCAAAGTATAAGTATATATGAAGATGTAAAAAGAATCTCCCAAGCGAATATGATTCTGTAGTCCACCAGCAAAGAACAAGAAAGGCATGAGTGTAGTGTCACACTCACATGTGTAGTGTGTGTCGGTCCACAAAGTTATATTCCACAGCAAATCAACTACTATTAATGTCAAGAACACATGCATAAAAACCATAGATATGTTACAATATCAACCATTGTTTTTTATTTGACTCCTTACTTTACCCTCTAAAATGAATCACACACTCTTAAAGAGCTAAATCCCAAATAAAAGCACCAAATCATCTGATATCCTAAAGCAAATGGAATTCCCATCCACCACAATGAGATGGAAAACAAATGATATTGTGTTTTCAAGCATGAAATTAGGTGGGGAAATTATTTTAACTTACAAAAGAAGTTCAAATATTTATTAGATATGATATTACCTCTTAATTAAGCTACATAGTAGCACAGTAGTTGTGCAAATAAATGAGATTATACATTCAAATTAAACAGAGTAGCTAGCTGAGGCGATTCTGCAAAATTAACAAAATTGCTCAGCAAGAAGTTCAAATACCAGCTCCACTTATCATGAAATCAAAGAATAGGATGAACGTTATGCCCGTCAGTGTCGCCAACATGATTACTTGATAATTTTACATTATGCTCGTTAGTGTCACCAACATGATTACTTGATAATTGAACATTATGCTCGTCAGTGTTGCCATTGCCAACACAATTACTTGATAATTGAACATTATGTTCGACAGTGTCGCCGGCATGATTACTTGATAATTGAAGATTATGCTCGTCACTGTCGCCAGCATGATTACTTGATAATTGAACATTATGCTCGTCAGTGTCGCCAACACGATTACTTGATAATTGAACATTATGCTCGTCAGTGACGCCAACATGATTACTTGATAATTGAATATTATGCCCGTGAGTGTTTCCAACACGATTACTTGATAATTGAACATAATTGGAAAGAGAGAACTTGGGTGGGAGGGTCATAAGTGGCTCATTACCACTGAGCTTTCTATATGCAGTTCCTAGGGCATATCCTAAAGCACGCGAAACAGGAATAGCAACTGCATTTCCAATTTGACAGTACCTGCAAATAAGGAAACAACAGTCAACTACAGATAGACTTAGGATGACACTATACTCAGTATTTGGCTATTTTATTACAATGTGTTACTAGGGAAACTACAATTACACATTTGCTTGACTGGTTCTACAAAATACATCAGTATGCTTACCAAATACATACATACAATACACACAAAATTTTGATGATAGTCCCTCTAATATCAGTTTCAGTTTCTGTCTCCAGTTGTTTTTCCACTTTCTACATAATACTTTTGATCCGTGTCTTTATCATAATTATTACACTGGGTGTTGATATATCAAACAGATTCCAAACAGTTATTTGACTATGGTAATAGTGTGGACCAAAAGGGCTCACTATTACGAAGCAAGGGACGAAAACCATAACCCAAATTTTAGAGGATCTACAATCAAAATTTAGTATGATACTAGGAAAGAAAAACATATTTAACCCTATTTTATATTCATTAAATAATAGTTTAATACCTTTCTTTGACAGTCCCACAAAATCTATAATAATCATGAAATCCTTGCAGCCTGGCAAATTCTCGTATGGTGAGGACTCGATCCTGCTCTGGATGTAGTACTACCTACGAGAGTTTGAATTTATAAGAAATCAATTATATGTGACTTCTGTAACAAATTAAAGACCGAGTTAAGACCTGATTATGACAACTTGGGAAGGTTAGTGCAGTAGGAACCGTCTCATCCCACCACAACCGTCCAAATGGCCTACATATATGTGAAAATATAGATAAAAAGTAATCAAATGTAAAACAAGAGAAATCACTAGATAGACTATTGAATTGGAAAAATCACCTCTTGGACTTCCCCTGCTCAAAAGTAAAGCAGTAGTCTGGGACCTGAGACCAAATAGTAAGGTATGTAAAGATTAAATTAACTTAGTACCTTTCTAAACATGAATCTAATTAGATAACCTACCACAAAACCTGTAACTTCAACTGCATATAAAGGCCAGAAACATCTAATATAATTTTACTTTACTAAACACAGTGATTCAAGTTAGTAATATACAACCATTATTAGTTATTATTGTTGTTGTTTTTCATTGTTGTTACAACTACTACTACAATGTTATTTCACCCGCAGTAGTTCACAGTTCAGATGTCCAGTCCTGAATGTAAGGAGTGCGTTGAAATCAGTGCTATGGATTGTGAGTGGCCAAAGGCCAACAATACACTATTTTAAGCCACCATTTCCCACCATAAAATGATGTGGCGCTGCCATCCTTCAAAAAAATTGGCCATAGTGGTTGGTTAAAAATCCAGCACAGCAATCGGCCATAGCTATTGTTGTTTGATAACAGTGGTTGAGATAACGACGTCAATTAGAGATATGACCAAAGTAATCCTTATAAGGCTAGAGCAGTCCTAACCTTACAGGTTGGTTTTGTGGGGTTAAGTTAGAACTCTAATTCTAAGAATATTTATTTATTATGTTTTAATACCCAAAGAAAGCAATATAAAGACTTACTAATGGCTTTCCAGATGGTAGCAATGGAATTTTCTCAGTTGGATGTGTCCTAACCACATTGTCAGCTCCAACAACTACACCAGGAAGATCACGGAAATTCGCTCCCTGCAGTAATATTAAATTAAGGGCTGTCCAAGGAATGGTACAAGTACAACACATGAACTTAACCTAGAATACAACCTTCCGTTTTGGAATTTGACAAACGCGTAGGTAGTCATCTTCAAACAAAAAGCAAGGCCTGTGATCATATAGTAAATGCCTTTCCTCTGTTGTTCCATTTAATGTTGACCCAGTCATCTCTACTCAAAATGAATATCAATGAAACAAGGTGAGCCAATGTTTGATCCAGATATTTATTGCAAGAATACATAAACAATAAAAAGAATGAGATCTGCAGAAAGCATATGTTAACTAAGTAGACTGTGATGAAAACAAAGGAACAACAGCCATTAAGATAAATTCAACAAGGCTTAATAAATTGAATCTAGAACAAATAGCTACATTTATTTTAATTTTCAAATTAAAAAAGAATATAGCAGCAACTATCATGAAAATGTTATTTTTAATATGAAACCAGCATATGAGACCCACCCTCAGCACAGGTGACAGAAAACCAGTTGGTATGGGGGTTTCTTGTTCCGTGTGTGTGTGTGTAAAAAGATAAATTGAGACACAACTGCTTGTCGAAACGTGGATAAGCAAATTGTGTTTTATCAATAGTGTAAAATAAACATAAATACAATTACATGATTCGTTGCAAATTATGCACTCAAGGGAAGGCTCTATTACCATACTTAGTTGACCGTATATATCTTTGAAATTCTGTTTCTGGAGGATTTTGGTATGACATTTCGTCCCGAGTTTCAAAGTTTGTGATCTACAATATTGAACTATGTTAGAATCATGCTGAAAACCGATAAACATAAAGGAAAAGACTTCTCTAAAAGTAAAACTGTGTATAAAGTACGATGAATGTATTCAACCCTGAATTTGACCAATATCACTTTGTACTTTGAATAAATGAAGGGTGAATATAACCTAAGTAGTTCAATTTAGAAACAAGTACAATTTAGAGAAGCCTTGTCCAAACATAAAAAAGCAAGCAAAAGTAGGTCGGTACAGGAGGAAGATCAGAGATGGCATCTTGAATAACAATAGCTTTCTCTACTTCTCGTTGTTGGTCTTCATCATAAGCAACAGTATTGCGCTGCAAACAAAAGTCAAAAGCTGGTTAAAAATAGAAAGAAATCCATATAGAATTCTTTTACAAAGAAGCATAAGGATCAATACCTCAAACTCGGGTGGAGGCCAGTATTTAACAACAACATCATGTGTTGGAAATGGAAATTGGGGTAGAACCTGTAAGAAAATAACAAACCATAGAAAAGTAAAACAATTTACTTCATACAAGAATTTGATGTGCTGAATAAAAGTGATTAAATAAATGTTTGAGTAAAATTGCTATGTTTCTTAACAAAGTGCAGAAATTTACTACATACAAGAATTTGATGTGATGAATACAAGGGATTAGATAAATGGGTAAAATTGATATGCTAAGCAGTTAAAAGTTAAAGATTGATTTTATTAATGTTCAATAAACTTCAACGAAGAGAGTTTGCCAGTTGAACAGAAGAACCCATCCAAATTTCATGTTTGGGCTGCAGTTCATTCATATGGCCAGTTTGTGGGATCAATTGTTTATTCCTAAAGATTTGCCTAGAGGACATTTTATGTCTCTTGAACCATAGTCAAGTTCATCATCATGATCTTCTATTATCATCTATGCATCTGGGATATTTCTATATAAACACGTGTAGTATGCAAATGATAGATCTATTTCCTCTCTCGCCACAATGGATATTAGAACTCTACCTATGTTGTGCTGTTATTTTATATAGCTAGTCCTAATAATACCAAACAAAATAGAAGGAGTTATATCAGATTGTCAATGTCAATAACGAACATAAATTTAAAGATTTGTGATTTTTAAATAAACATCATAAATCTTTATGAAATAGATAGACGGTGTTATTTTGTTAATGCTAGGTTGTAACCCATAATATGCTGCATATCTCAAATACAGCATCATCTTTGTAAGAGCAGCTGCATCAATGCCTTGGGTTAGTGAAAAACAAGTAAGAGTTCCCACACTTTTGGAATATATGAAATGCAAATTTAGCAGGATAAGAACTAGCATATTCTTGGAGGTAAAAGTTCAACATCATAGTATGCAACATGTGTAGTTTATATATCTTTGATACAGAGACAAAGAAATAGTAGAAGTAAAAAAAATATAATTCAAGTCAGGTGACGAAGTGGATGAACATTTTAGTGTTATTTCTCATAGAAAGGCACCATTTATGTTAAAAGGAAAAAGTGTGCATGATAAACCAATAATGCATTATGGTACTGATTATTAGACTGTAAAAGGAGCATAAGATAAGTGAAAAAGTTATTAGAATATTGTATTGGTTGCATGGGACCATATATCAGGAATTAATGTATTACTGTATTAGACAGAAAAAAAGATTGACACGGGACAGTAGAATCATGCCTAAAACTGATTGAGCATCTATTGCTAGAACACAATTGCATCATTTGATTCATGTAGCTTATCCCAGCTACTCGAAAAATGTGTTGGTTATTATTCTTGAGGTACAATAATGATTATTAGAAATGACAATGGTTAATGGTTAATGC
The DNA here is from genome assembly GCF_000331145.2 of Cicer arietinum. Taxonomy (NCBI): domain Eukaryota; kingdom Viridiplantae; phylum Streptophyta; class Magnoliopsida; order Fabales; family Fabaceae; genus Cicer; species Cicer arietinum. Next base: position 18,202,392 of record NC_021166.2, read on the forward strand.
AAGCTGTTGACTGCATTGGTGGAAAGAGACATTTGCATTTCCTTAAACTTGGGTCAATTAACATAGGCATATACTTTCAAAGATATTTTTAAAAGAGAGAGATGTATTGGTATTCGATTCCACATTCATCAGATTTACTTCATACCAAATTATAAAACAGACCTCGTCAGGATGAGCCCCCCACAGGAAAACACGCAATCGAAATTGTGGAACACCATAACACCCAGCTGCAACAATTCCCAATCTTGCTTGGTAATTCATATGTACCAAACGACTTAAAGCATATCTTCCCAGTGAACCGTTGTCAAATCTCAATATGTCAACCACATTCTCCATTAAAACATACTTGGGCTTCAAAAATCTCACTATGTCCATGAAAACTACTATCTGGCGATTTCTTTCATCATCCAATGGTGATGCAGTGTTTCTATAGCGATTATATCCACTAATTCCTTGACAAGGAGGACCTCCACAAACAACATCAGCTTCACCCTGGAATAATTTTAAGCAACAGTTCTATTTAAAATGCAAAAGTCCCTTGAGATTTTATCGAATTTACACTGTCAATAATATTTTTTTTAATATCAAACACTATCAATAATTTTACTTACAGGAAGAGGCAGGAGTTTTGATTGTATCCCCTCTCTCACAAAATCCTGTATGCTTTGCTTACAATTACTACAGATAAAAAAAATAATAAGTATAGATGCACTAAAAATAGTTAATGTTATCGATCATTGAAAATAATCAAACTATATACCGTAAGTTTTCAATTGGTTCCCATGTATCTTCACTTTCACTGTAACCCTTCCAATGCACCTACGAAATAAATTCATGAACATGAACACTATCACATATTTAATTGGGAAAAATCTAGAAGATTAAACAGTGAACTAATAATTTTGTGATTAAAGCATGGAGCAGGTGTAGTAGAATCTGCAGCACAAAGGTTGAAGTTTATACATTAATAAAATCTATGACAACATTATCTTAAAATTTACAAAACTAAAAGGATCTGAGCTTTGAAAAGAAAGCTTGATTTTAGAGATGACAACTTTCTATTCCGTCACTGTTATTAACAGAAAAAAAGAAGTTAATGATAAATCACGTATTAACTTTCACTCATATTTACAACTAAAGAAAGTTCAATTAAAACCTATGTTATTCATAAATACGATGCAAGTTATTTTAATAAAAAAGAATGAAAAATAAATCACTTCGCATAAAAAGTTACTGCAATGACTGGATACTCAAAATGTTTGGGATTAGATTTATTAAGGTCTTTAATCCTAGTGCTTCACCAAACAATTCAGAAACAGCTAATCTCAAAATGTTTGGGATTAGATTTATTAAGGTCTTTAATCCTAGCATCTTTGTTTAATGTGGTCAAAATTGTTCTCATGCTTAGATAATTGCAAGTATTAGATAATTCATAATTTTATAATCAAATAATATATCTGAACTTGAAAAAGATGCAAGTACTAGACACTTAGGGTGACATGAATATTCCCCTATCTAAAAACAAGCAAGCAATATATTTGCAGAACTATTTTAAGATGACTAAGGTTTTATTTGGAAAAAAAACCAAAAGTTGACTGACATTAGATTTATTACCTTCAAATATAGACTACGATTCCCTGTTTTACTGGGATCACCGTAGCATATATCAACTAACCTAGAAACTTCTAGTTCATCATCAGGAATATCTTGAGCTTGAGAATTCACATTCTTCTTTCCTCCTGAGCTCTTTGATCGTAATGGAATTGTTCTTTCTGTGTCACTGCTATACCGTTTGCATAGCTTCTCCCACTCCTTCAGTAGTTGTAGAAAATCCTCTGCAGATTCATTTCTCACCTATAGAATAGAAATAAACAAACATTATATGGAATAGGAAAAATTATCATCAAATAAATTTGCAGAAGATAGTCAGCACTTACATGTGTATCTGGATGGTTTAATTTCAAGCTCTTACTTGCAGACCTATCACTATCAACAGCCCATCTCTGAGCAAAAGAGCAAACAATAGAAGATTAGTGTATCATAGATGACATTGAATATAATTTGTGGATACATATAATTTCATTACAAATATGGATATCATGTATTACCGTGATTAAATTAACTGGTGATGTTTTTGCGCCTAAGCACAATCCAGTTGACATGCCACCACAGCCAGAATAGAGATCCAGTAATGCCAGTTCTGTCTTGTGCGACTCAGGACAAGGTAGATCCTTGGTAATAGTAGATGCCTCCATTGAGAGATTCTCAGGAACAGCAGGTTGTGATAACTCGTTAGTATTATCAACAGCATTACCTAAGGAAAAGTATAGACCTTTTTTAGATATAAATCTGAACAAAACAGGACACATTTGATGAACTAAGTTTGAATATCTTTAAATGATAGAAGAAATTGCACTTTGTTTTCAATTCAACAGTTCAAGGATGCTAATATTGATAACTTAAGAACTGGTGAAATTTAGAAGTATATAATAGATATGACGGAGAATATATGGATTTTTAGCAAAACCTGGAGGTCGCTACAAATTTTTTTTTTATTCATCAAGCAATCATAAAAGCTGCAAGACGCATATGTACAGAATTGCTTCCTATTACTAAAACCGTTTTTTTTATTCACTTCAGTTTCCATTTAATACTTTCACTTAGTGGTAGATTAAACAAAGAAAAAATTGGTATTAAACAGAAGAACAAAAGCATCTTGGACTCCCCTCATGACACACCTGTTGGAATTTTGCGGAATGTAGAGTAATCAACACAATATTCCATATCATAATAGAAGTCAGATGGTAAAACAGAATTCAACTTCAGACCAACCTGCAAGAAGTTACAAACAAAAAAAAGAGCTAGCAATTACTACATACAAAGACAGAAATATGAACCTCAAAATTGACAAGAAATGAAGCAGTCCCTCATCGGATGAAATTGTGAGAAAATCAGCAAGCCAATTAAGAAAGATCTTAACAGAGATTTGTCATACCTTAGGTGTTATATATGTAACATTGACTTTCTCTATTATGGAATCTATTAAGTTATCATTCATTACTGTTGAATAGAATAAACGCCTCTTGTCATGAAAACCACCTTCATCTTTGACAACCTGAGAATCAGTCAGAAGCAACAGTTATAATGACATCTCTTTCAACATAACTAGATAAATGTCATGACATACTCGGTACTCACTGTATCTTGAATTCTGTAAAACCATTGAACCCGGAAATAGTTTTGGCTATCAGTTGTTTGAAAAAATTCAATAATCTTGCCAATATATTTTTGTGCTCCTTCACCCTGTAAGAATTGCATAGAATATAAGTATAACTAGCTCTGAATGTGTTCACAAGACTGATATTACTAGCCTTACTCACAAGCATGTTTTAAGGGCACTGCATACACCCATACCAATAAAGTTGATGAACATGAACATATAGCAGATTGTTTTGATGAATTTGATGTGAAAATAAAAAATGCAAAGCAACCCCTGGCATCTATATACTTTGTTTTGAACTGGTCTTACCATGAAATTTTGAATCCCGGGATTTCCAAAAGATTCAAATAGACCCTTTCGTCTACCAGCTAGTTAAATCAATTCCACATGTTTAACACCATACGTGAAAATCTCTAGTTACTCCACACCATTTAGAAATAAATATCAAACATTAAAAAAGAGTTTAGTTTTAGAAAAAAGTGGCTAGGACAAATGATAATGTTAAGATCTATGTTGTTAATAGTGACGCTATAGCATGCAATAGCGGAATCGGGTCTGGTGCGACGTTAGACAGGTGCAATATGCTTTGCTCTAACAGATTTTGCAGCCGCAGATAGAGATGGAATAGCCCAGTAGCCAAGGAAGTTAAAATCTAGGTCCTACTTAGGATAGGAAAGGGGAGTCAATATTGTAACTCGTTCAATCATAACACAAATGATAAGATCCTACCAGGTTAATAAAACTCATGCATTTGTAGTTGTTCACGTTCTAAATGTCTAGTACATGGCTGTGAGGGAGTCTATAGAGATCCCACATTGACTAGACATATGGCCAAAATACTCCCTTATAAGGCTTTGACAATCCTCACCTAACTTTTGGGTTGAGTTAGGCCTAACCTAAATTCTAAGAGAGATATTAACGAATATGTGCAAGTTGCATGATGAATGATTTCTATCATCGACAGAAGGGCCTGTTTTCCAATTAATCTTGGCACAATAAAATGACCATTTTTCTATTCCTTCTAGATTACTACAAAAAAATATTATGATTGAAGAAAGAGAGAGTGGCAAGGAGCTCCATCTATTGTCAACTTAATTGTGGGCTCCATACGAGTCTCACATGGTTTGGCCCCATGAGACCAGTTTCGGTCAACAAGTCTAGAACACGCTTCCTTTATGAAAGAAAGATCCCCATCTTGGAATACATAACTTCCATGCCCAAAAGTCTTCAGTTTGTCAATTCAATCGCCATCACTTCCTGTAATTACAATATTATCATCATACACTACAAGTAACATGCTGCCAAGGTTGGGTTGTTGAAGAAGCATTGTATGATCACTTTGACATCTTTTCAATCGAAATGTCGGAACCACTTCATTGAATCTTCCAAACCAATACCTAGGTAGTTGCTTCAAGACGTAGAAGACTTAAACAACACACCTGTTGACACTCGCTAAGCGACAAAACTAGGTGGTCGCTCCATGTACACCTTTCTTGTAAGTCACCATGCAAGAAGGAATTTTTCACATCTAGTTCGAACAAAGGCCAGAAATGCTTGGCAACAAGAGATATAAGACTGGGAACAGATGAAATTTTAGCAACGGGGGAAAGTATTAGACTATTAGTATAGTCAACTCCATATGTGTGGACATACCCCTGGGGGGAAGTATTAGACTATTAGTATAGTCAACTCCATATGTGTGGACATACCCCTTGGAGACTAGTCGTGCTTTCAAGTGAGCCACATAACCATCAGGATTCACCTTGACAATATAAGCCTATTTGCATTCAATAGTATGCTTCCTCGTAAGGAAAGAAACTTGACCTCATGTGTCATTATGCTTGAGATGCATCATGGTCAAAGAGGATTGCACCACCCCAAAAAAGACATTAGTGAGATTATCCATTTTCTTACGGGACAAAATCTGAGACCAGACAACCTTATACTCCATATCAATACCAGACAACCTTATACTCCAAATCAAGACCAGAAAGCCAACTCAAGGCTATAAGTTTCTTTTGTTGGGTTAGCATCCCTTCACATATATGCATGCTAAAAGAGAAGTCAACTCCTCAGTATACTTCTTGAACTCTAGAAAATAGTCCATCAGCTTACGCTTATCTTATTTGTGACAGAAAATCTCTTGCAAAAGAGTATAAATGCGAATCAAATTGTCGGATATTTCATTAATAAATTTTAGAAAAATTCACAACTCATTCACGGTCTTGCTATGAATAATAAATATCCAAGTCCCCTATCAAATGTATCCACGAGTAAGGCCAAGATGCATTTATTCCATACCATTGTTGCCTTCAAATCCTTTGTGCATATTTCTGTTAAATGTCCATCATTTCCCATTCCTCCAAGACTAACTTCAACTAGATACATTTAATGCACATATTTCTCACCGTCTCTGTCAAGCTTGATGTCGGCAAGTTTGGAGGATGTAATAATAAACTTGGTAATAAACTTCTTGGAACACCTTCATTAGTATTTTCAGTCTCATGTGACATCATTTCACCAATAACACCACAATGTAACATGTGATTTCTAGGATGCTCCGTAACACCTCAAAACACCACCAAAGCACATGACAGTTGAGCCTATGTACTCGAGACTAAATTTTAATGACGTACTATAATAACTCTTATTATGATTAGTCTAAGAAATTACAATTTCTGGAAATTACTATGCATTATTTCGTAAAATAAGGAGAGAAGTAAAAAGATAGGAACTGTAAAGTGATTAAGTTACACTAAAGGAAATTTAGAGGAGAAGTAAAGGATCTGAAATAAGCTACATATGTAACCTTAGTTAAGAATTTGCAAAATTAAATTTAACTTGTTTAAATTGTTGTTGCACAAGTTTAGGTACAAATGAAATGTTGTGGAAAGATATGGAAGCAATAAGTAGGATTAGCTCAAAAATATATATATAATAATTGAAAAAAGTTAATGTGACTAATCCAAACTTAAAACAGTTGGTAATCATGGTTATTCTAGTTGCACTACTAAATTAATGTATACAGTTCATCTACAACATGTTTTGGATGGGTGACAAAGGAACAGATAATAAATTGTATTTTCTGAACTTACTTTTATAAATGCACAATCGCCAAGAGTGAAAATGCAATTCCCAATGTTAGCTTGGGCATAATGGCATTTGACATTTACAATTATCTCGTCTTCTTCATCCTCACTATGATATCAACAATGTTGAAAAGAAAAATACAGTGAAAAAATTAGAAAACTTATCATCTAAGAAAGAGCATTAAAAGCACTGCATTTGAATTTATTAATAAGTTGATACTTACTTTATTTTGCACACTTGATCTTTACATTTTTTGTCCTGCAAGCTTCAACAGAGAAATCAGATAAAAAGAATATGGAATGCAATGTTTTGAAATCAATAGAAACTAACAGACCTTTTCATTTCTCAAAACAAAGAATGCAGACATTGACCAACTTGTTACGGGAAAAGAAAATGGTTAATATTTTTTTCTTTTTGTACACAGCATATTGTAGTTATAACAGCATGAAAAGCATACTAAAAGAATCAGGTCAACAACCTTCAATTCATAACGCCATCCCCATCTTTTGCGAGCTTCATCATCAGGTATTGGATCACCAATGAATGAAGGAATGCTTTTCTCATTCTTACTTCCATTCATTAAAGACGCAGATGTTTTATATTTCTTTTTTGGTGGGTTGCCATCTAACAGAGCAAAAGCAAAGTAATCCGAATTTTTTCGGCCATTTTCAACCCAAGTTGGGGATATGGTTGCCTCCAGAGACAGTGTTGAGCATTCTGGATCATCAACTTCAGGAGTATAGTTTCTTGAGAAGGTTTCAATGGAAGTAGAAATCAACTTTATATTTTTGTTGTTTTTGTGAACTACTTTTGGGCTTCTTTTTTCTTGAAAACAAACTAATTGCAAGTTCTCATTCCCGTTTGAAGACGATAGTCTCGAAGATCTTTGCCGCTGCATGACTCAAGAATCAGTAGACAGAATTTTAAATCATGGAATATGAAATAAATCAAAAGTATAACAACACTGCAGTACATTGTGCCCATGTGTAATTACAAATAATACTAGTAAACAACAAGATACACAAACATAAAAATTAGTCTAGGTTGTGGACGTAAGAACTAGGTAACAACACAGTTAGAAAATTTTACGTCGCTTGGGGAAGCAACTTAATTAAACGTTTACGTATGGGTTATTTCTTCTTTTTTTTTTTGGGGTACATCCTTTCTATAATCAAAGAGGAAATTTGGTTAGACTGATTTTTATAAGTAGTAGTAAACTTTTTTTTCGGAATTCAAAATTTAGGGTGAGGAGATGGTACCTCAGTCCAAGGTAAGGAAAACCTTAGGACTCCCTCCAATAGTACTAATGAGGATGGAACCCGCAACTTGCAGATCAAATACCTATCTTTTTACCACTAGACCAAATCATTGGAGTTTAAGTAGTAAACTTTTCATTAGCTAATTGTGAGCTTATTGGAGCAAGTTAGAAACGGACTATGGATGTGCCAAAAAGTTATTTTTGTTACAAATATTAATTAGTTATAGTTAGAGCTAGTTACAGAAATTAGGTAAGTGCTCACTAACCACTACAAATAGAACACTTAATGTATCATTTTTCATTTTTTATCAAAAATGTTACCCTCAGAGATTTATACTCACCATCTTGCAATTGAGTATCATTTGCATTTAATACATTTGTATTCCTTAATAGCAAGGCACTTGGTAGAACAACACCTACTATTATAAGTCGAGAGAATACATTGAAGGGCATCTTGTTATAAAGCCTTTGGAACCCTTGATCTTTGCTGGTTATGGCTTACTGGTAGCATTTTACTCTTAGGTGTGGAGTTTGTCCAGCATATGGCTTCCACCCCATTGTAGATTTGGGCCCTTGATTGCAGTCTTATTTGGAGTCAGTGAGCTGAATGCTCACTGCATTTTTGTGTGCTGAAATACTGGGGTTTTTCTTTTTGGCTTTTGGTTTTTACTTACTGACTGTGATGTTATGATTTTAGCTTCTGTTCATGGTGGTTAAGCATAATGCTTTTTTCATAAATGGTTAAGCATTGATGTTTTGCTTCTAACTTTAGTGGTTGAGTACTCTTGATGGTTAAGTTTCATGCTTAATTGGCTTTGTTATGTACTTCTGTGAGTTAACTCTGAGGTATGGTTTTGTTGATGTTAGCTTCTGCCATGTTGGTGGTTAAACATTGTAATAAATAGCATAAAACTATAGTAATTTAAATAAGCTTATATTTGATCACAATATTCATATTTGATTTGATGATATACTATATTTTTTTAATATAAGTAAATATCCATCAAATGTTTGACAAGTAAAATATCCATTACTAATATATTATATTTTAATGAAAAATACTAACAAGTGTCTTAAGGACACTTATTAAGAAACTAAATATAGAAATATAATCTTAGAAGTGGTGCATTCAACAACTTCAAATTTTAAAAATTGACTTTTCCCACAAAATCTTCTCTTTTATTTCTCGTTAGCATCACCCTAGTTTATAAAGTAATGAAATTTTATATAAACATTCAATCACATCATAACGCTATCAGATTGGTAAGAGCTTAGCCTTGTAATCTCAAGGTACAGAGTTCAGAGAGTTCCTTGAGTGTGAGAATACTAAGTGTTGAACATAACTAAATAACCAACTTTCAGCAATAATATAACACTTCAAAATAATTTATTTACCTTCATGATATAAATAAAACTTATATACATTGTTTCTAACTTTTAAAACACACAAGTTTTATCTCAAAACAATATTTCCAACTCAAAATAGGATCACGGGAAGTGGTTAATTTAAGCAAAAAATGTAATATCTCACCTTAGACCTGCAGACAATTTTTTTACTACATTAGAGGCCAAATTTGATTTCCTATAAACAATGGAGTTATATGACATTTTAGTAGCTTTCAATTGATATAAAGAACGTCTTAAAATTAGTTTTTTTAATAATTTTTATTTCGTTTCAAAATGACATTTACAATGTGTTCAACATTATCTTCAAGCATTCTAATACTTATACCTAAATTAATTTTTTTAAACAACCCCCAAGTCAAATTTATTTCATACAAAAAATATTATATAAAATTTATAAATATATATATTTAGCGAACTATACAAGCTAAATTTATAAATTGGTTCATGAGTCAAACAAGTCGAACTATACATAATTCAAGTTCAACTCATTTATTTAGCGAGCTCAATTTTCAACTCAAGTTCAACTCATTTGGTTCTTCAACCAAATCCAACGAGCTAATTATCAAATCGAGTCTCGAACTATTTTCGATTTAGTTCGGTTCATTGTCAATTGTCAGCCCTAGATTGAACTATGGATTGAAGAAATTCCTGCTTGTTCTATTAAAAAAAAAAAAAACTCTTGGTTAATAAGCCTGTTGTTCATGCCCTCTTGATTGAGGTAATTTTCAAATAAAATCTGATATTGGGGAATTAAACGAATTTAATGGTTAGATTTGTGTTATACGCACCTTTTTCTAGGTACAATGTTATAAATGCAACTTTTATTACTTCTTTAAACACTAACTATAAAGTAGGACGACGTCAAAAAAAAATTCCAAAAGAAGGACTGTAGGAGTAAGTAGACCGTTTTCCATGACCAACAATGGAAGCAACAACATATATATTTTTTTTTAATACAACAACAACATATATGCTCATAGTTAGGCTTTGTTTGACACGGCATTCCAGGTAACTCTCATTTATAAACTTAGTGTTTTTAATAAACTACTTCAATTAACTTATGAGTTTATAGTTTATCAATTTTTCTACCTATTTCACTCTTATCATTTTAACTAGATTCTTTTTTTACCCTTTACTTTTTTTTTAATATAATAATTTAAAATAAAACTAATTAGCTACAATTGGAATATGAAAGGTCTCGTTCTCCTTTATAAGAAGGAGAACCTGAATTCCTCCTCCATGTACCTTCTATGCATATGTGTTGAATATATTTTAAAATAAAATTTTACTAATAAAAAATAATTTAATAATAATATATAAAAATATATTAGGTTAATAAATTTTAAATTAATAAAAAAAATTACTAGCTTTAAAGTATTTAAACATTAATTAATATAAATTTTATTATTAATTTAGAATATTATTTTATGTCATTTTACATTTTTAAGATAATTAAACAACTAATTTTACCAAACACTGCAACTAGCTTATCAGCTATCAGTTAAATTTTACCGAACAGAGCAATATTAATAATTATTTTGTCAATAATACTCTCACTTATTTATTACAAAGAGAAAAATAGATATAATGAAAAAATAAATAAATATAAGTATTATAGAAAATGATAAATAGTTCAAGTAATATTAAAAATAAATTTTAAATTAATTAAAATGTAATAATATTTTATAAATGACAACAACGTTATTAAGGATTAAGCTCCTCCGGCATACATAATTATAAAAAAAGAAAAATAAAAAAAAACATTGATTTGCTCGTTAAATTCTATTAAAAGAGCGAAGATAATAAATTTGCTTATATCCGAGCATATTAAAAATGAGTATGTTTTTGTCTTTTCCCAAAAAGAGTTTAGAGTTTAAGGAATACTAGTATATCTAAAACTTTTTATATTTAGTTATCTAATCAAATCTCTCGGTAATTTTTTATACAAAATCCTCTCGTAATGTAGCTTTGTTATGACACATTCTGAAATATTTTAACAAATAATCCACATCAAAAATTGAAATAGTTCTTAAACGGAAAAAGAATAAATTAATGGAGATTATCATTGCATTGTAGTAAAACCGTAAAGATTAAAACAATGGATACTTACTAAATCACACACAAAATACAAACAAAAAAATGAAAGAAAGAGGAGAGAAAATTGAGTGACACCTTAACATCACGAGAAGTAGATCCCGTTCCCTCAGATGCAACAGAAAATCTCGGCGACCGTCGTCGATTCTCCTCCGACAAATTCATCACAGCAATCTCACCCTTTTTCCGCCCTGATTTGCCGGACGAACCTACATTGCTGCGATTTGCAGCGGTAGGAGGCGATTTAAGCCGAGGAGATCGGCGGAGCTCGGCTGCATGCTCTAATAGGAGCATCTTCGGCGATTTATCCGTCATCTGAAAGAATTACAAAATATAAATTGGATTATGTTAGGTTTTGGAATTGCATCTAGTCTTGGGTTTTGCTTTGACCGTTTCAGTGTGAATGGTGTAATTTATGTGTTTGGGAAATGTCAATTGTGTGAGTGAGGTAAAAAGTAGTGTGGGATGGAAGTTTGTTTCACTGCAAAAGCATCTAATCTAACAACACAGTAACCAAGATCAAGAAGTACTACTTTCTTTCTTTCATCTTGGTCACGACTCACAATGCCTTTAGCACCACTTTAGGGCTTTTGTACTTTCCTTATTTTTACTTGTAAAAAATAATAAACCATCGTCCTGTTAGAATTATAAGTGTGTATTAATTTAAAATCTCAAATTTATTAAATATTAAATTATTTTTTTAAATGGTACAAAGTTGAGTTAAAATATTCATTTCATCAAGTTTTTTTTTTATGAGTTAAAATGTTCAAGAAGCATTTTGATGGAATTAGACATTTTGATGGAATTAGACAATTTGATGGAACAATTTAATATTTTATAAATTTAAAAGACAATATTTACAATTTCATTATTCAAAATTGTAAATTATTTAAAATAAATTATTATCTTAATTTTTTATTTTTTTATTAATTTTTAAAGAAAGGTTAATTATTTTTGCTAATTATATTCTCTGTTAATACTATTTATGATATATTTTTTAAGTTGATATCTTTTGATTTGTATTTATAATAATAGTGTTCATAAGAATATCAATTTAACTTTTTTATTAATACATTTTCTTAACATTTGTAAAATAATTGAATAAATCACTTATTATAAAACAATAGGATATTTCCTAGTCCATTTAATTTTATTTTATTTTTGGGAAAAACCTAGAGTCTTTTAAAAAAAGAATATATAATATTTTTTTTTTACTATAAGGATATTTGTAGGAAATATTCATCGACATTCTATGATGGTAATCTGTTGGATTGGGTTCTCTCTTCCGACCTGATTTTTTTTCCTCCATAAAAGAAATGGTGTTTCTTGTCTCACTATAAATGTTCTCAAATACATTATTTTAGATGTGTAAAATAAACATATAAATTGGACAAAATTTGAAGGCTTTTTAAGAAGATTTTGAAATGAGAAAAAAAAATATAAAACAATTACTTAAATTCATTTTTAATTCGTCTATTTCGTTCAAAATTAACTTTTACTTCTCATATTTATATAATTGGGTCTTTGGTTTTTCTATTTTACAACTTTGTGAAATTTATTTGATCTTTTTTCTTTTTTATGATACGGAATGCTCATCATTGATATAGTAATGATGTAACACAACTAAATTAAATTAAATAGAATATCACATCATAATTGAACATGCAACATCTAAAAAAAGAAATAAATCAAAATAATTGTTCAAATTATAAAATAGATGGACCAAAAATATAATTTAAAAAATAGAATAACTTAAAGTTAATTTAAAACAAAATATAAAAAATAAAAATGCATTTAAACATAAAAGAAGAAAAATCTATTAGAGATCAATACATTTGGGGCTCACACCCCTGTCATCGTTGTGAAAATACCAAAATACCTATTGGAACCTTCAAGTTTACAAAAGTGTCATTTTCCTTTTATTTTTTAAAAGATTCGGAACACATAACTAAAAGTGAGTGTGTTTTTTTTAATTGGATTTTTTAGCCAAAATATATATATGAGATCCCTTAATTTTATATTAGATATTTATTTTTTTTTTTAATTTGATTATTTATTTAATTTTAAATAACTATTTATTTATTTATTTATTTTTAAATAACAATTTGATCTTTTATGTCACTATAGTGAAATATTATTGATAATTGTTGTGTATTATTCTGACAAATACAGGCTCCTTTTATAGGAGAAAATATAATATTATAGAAAAGAGAATATTGTAAATGTTTTACAATAAGGTTATCACGAAACCTTGGATAAGTAATGACAAAGTTTTTCCCGATACGTTCGAGTGTGGTAGAAAACACTACAAAACCCGGGACAAATTAACCATAAACCTAATATGTTGGCCGGTTAAAAATGAAAAGAATTTAATCATTTATTTCAATTGCATGACAATGACAAACACTTCATATGCATTGGATTTTCAATCCCCAATCTCACGAAATGAAAAGAAAAAATAGATTGCCATTCAATCATAAATCCAGAGTTTTTCTCAAGAGCAAATTGAGAAAAAATTAAAAACTTAAAAAGGAAGAAAATAAAATACTAAAAGATGAAGAAAATCAGGGCAAGTTTGGATAGAAGCTATAATTTTTCTGTAAGAAGAAGATGAAGGACAAACTCAAAAGTTGAAGACACTAAAATTGACCAAAAGTCAGAAACCTAAATAAAAAAACAAAAACAAAAATGGATATAAAAGGAAAATCAAGCTTAAAGTACATCGGAGTCGTAGTTTGTGGCATTGAAAGATGGAAAGTGAGACAAAGACGTAAAAATAGAAAGGAGACGAAGACGTACAAATGGAAAGGAGACGAAGCCATTTCATATGTGATACAATTTCATATGTGAGGCATGTCAATGTTGATGTTGGTAGTGTAGAAGCTTACAACGAAAAACAAAAGGAAGAGTGAAAAAAGGAAGAGTGAAAGGTGAAAATGGAAGGGTGAAATGATGTGAAAAAAGAAAAATAGTTCACTTATAAAAATGGAGGGAAATGAAATTGGGAGTGAGAATGAAAAGAGGGATTTTGAGAGTCTTCACACAGAAATAAATTAATTAGTGGCAAATTTAAAACTCCCTTTAATTAACAAACAATTTTGTATGTGTCATGTATACAAATGTAAGTGTATAATAAATTATAAATTATTTCAAATATTATAATTAATATTGATGAATGTAAAAAATGTTAATATTAATGTGTACAAATTACTATATATTTTTTTCATGCTAAAACTATTTATTCAAAATATATTCATCATAAAAATGGAATACAAGAAGATAATTTGTTAATTATGCTAGAAAAATAAATGTGGAGATGCACGGATTGAGTATTATCTATAACATTAATAAAGTCAATACACACACACACACAAAAATCCATATAATAACTTCTTTCTATCAAAACAAAAACTTTCCCTTACTATTACATATAACTTCTTTACACTACTTCAATTTTATTTTTTTTCTTCCTGTTACTTCTACTTGCCTAAATTTTTTCAAATGATTTTGTCGCAAAGATAGATAGATATGATGTATATCTTAAGAGTTGAGTGTATAATTATGTTCAAATTTTGTTATACTATTGAAATGAAATGTTTATGAGCATAATGTTACGATGTTAATTTGATTGGTTTAGTGTTTATAAGAGATTGATGGTATGGTGGATATGCACGAGTTTGATGATTTGCAATAATTGATTATGTAGTTAAAATTATGAATTGATGTTGATGATGAAAACAATGATGCATACGAGAGCTAAAACCTCAAACAATTATGTGTTGTATTCATAATGTTATGAGGATTAAGTAATCCAACGAAAAAGGGAAAGTACATTATGTTATACCTTAAAATGACAATCACTTGTGATTTATGGACTATTCAAATGAAAAACTCATGTGATATGAGAGTAATATGTGAATGTTAATATAAAAAAATGCGTATATTTTTTACTGTCTATTGTTACAATTATTTTTATTCGTATATTTAAAAAATTATATTTGTAAAAATTTACTATTAACCTTGACGAGAAAACTTCATTTAATATTATATTTAATTAGAAATATTGAAACCGAATAAAAAACACAAATCCATGTCCTCGTGTCCTCGTGTATAGTAAGTAGTAAACAAAGTAGATGTTTGGATATACCGTACTTGACATGAAAAACATATTTTTCTTTGAATTAATACAAATAATTATGAGATTTTATGTTGTTTTATATAAAATTGATTTTACAGACAAATAACAATTAACTAAAAAAACTTGTGAGTAAAAAAAAACTAAAATTTTGTTTCCAATTTTAAATTTTTCGTTCACACTCATTGTGACTTAGATTAAGTTTTGACTTTGTGTAGTGAATTATTTATCCGTTGATCTAAATTTTTCTTTAAAATTATTACAAAATAATTTTTATATTAAGTTTAAAATTTACACTATTTTTTGCATCAAATTTATGTTTAAAGTGAAAATATTTAAATTTAATTAACTTAATTTTTTTTGTAAAAGAAAAATTAATATTGAATACACAGCCGTAGAGTCCATGAAAAACTTATGTGAAAGGTGTATGATCATTCTCAACGGGGT
The DNA here is from genome assembly GCF_000331145.2 of Cicer arietinum. Taxonomy (NCBI): domain Eukaryota; kingdom Viridiplantae; phylum Streptophyta; class Magnoliopsida; order Fabales; family Fabaceae; genus Cicer; species Cicer arietinum. The sequence goes on from NC_021166.2 coordinate 18,218,043, forward strand.
AGTCCTATTAATTTCGTAAGACTTAATACTAAATACATATTTCAATTGAGGATAAAATAAGATAAACATTAATGTTTTTGACTTAAAGAAATTGAATATTTATTAAGTACTATTATTACAAAATTACTAAGAATGAAGTGTAAATGTAATAACTAAATATTAAAAAATTGAGTTCTCTATTGTATACTGTATAATAAGAGAAACTTTATTCAACCAAAATACACCATATATCAATCATCATAATACAAAACCAATTAATAATTACCACTCTTGCATACACTAACATCATTTGTAAAGAATTTAAAAACACATAAAACATATAAGCTAATAATAAACACTTCAAATTCAAAACATATCCGGTGTTTCATCCATGTTAGTATCATACGTCAATGTAACATATACACATATTGTTACATTGAATTAATTCTCTTTTTGTCAAATTATTAAATGTGTATATCATGTCTAGTGTCGATGTAATTAACATTGGTTTATTTTTTCCTTTTGAGTCTCAAACACTATCAGATTCTTTAGAATCTAAACCAAGATTATGATTACCATGAGAATCACTTTCATTACTAACATGCTTTGCCCCAACATCATCACCAACATTACCAAAAAGAAGAACAATAATTCCAACAAGTGCAGCAACAAAAGCAGATCCAAAAGAAGTTCTAATTTGTCCAGGAACAACTGAAGCAACAGTGAAACCCAAACACAAACCAGCAGCTCTAATCCAACCATACCAAACACATAAAACACCTTCTTTCCCAATAGGAGCACATTCCAAAACCAAAACTCTTCCATATGCATGCAAAACTCCACTTCCAATACTTTGTATCCCTCCAAATAACAAAACATGACCCCATTTCCAATGACTCTCCCAAAAATAAAATCCAAAACCAGAAGACAACAGTGACAAAAGAAAACCAATTATTTTCATTTTTACAGAATTTGCTTTAATAAGTTGTTGTAAATGGTGCAAAAGTGGCATAGAAACCAAAGGAAAAAGAAAATAAATTAACCAAAAATAAAGTAAGTGTAGTGGCTTAATACAAAGCTGGCCCACAATAAAAAGCACACAACCAGTGAAAATACACATAGTGGTAAATGATGAAAGGAAAACCCCAAAAAGCCCTCCAATTGCATTTGGATATTTAAGTATAGAACAAGGATAAAAGATTGAGTTTATCAAAGAAACAGAGGAAACAGAGGTTCTGTTTATAGCTGTAATGACATGTAAAATACCAATTAACCAAATTAAGCCACTGAAAATTGAAACAATCCAAAGGGTGTAAAGGTTTCTATCATCAGGCTCTCTAAGCATATGATAAATGAAAGAAGAGATTATAGCTGAACCTAAACAACCAAAAGAAGTTGCATAAAGAGAGAAAAAGCTAGATTTTTTGTGTCTGTTTTGGTTTTTTTTGTTGAAGGAAAGAATCATGAGAGAAAGGTGGTGAGTGTGAGAAGCAGTTGAAACAGTGGTTGCTAAGACAATGAAAGCAATGTAGGGAATGAAGATTAAGGTAGTTTTGAAGAAGCCAGCTGGGAAACAGAAGAAAACTCCAATGGCTGTTGATGATGCTGTGATGATTGAATTGTAATGGCCATTGAGGTGGAAGGAGATGAAGGTGAGGATTGGAATGGATAATGTTAGACCTGATACCCATGCAATTGATGTCCATTCTAAAGAAGAGAAGTTTGAACCGTTTACTGTTATAGTTCTCTTTGTTAGAGTGCTGTACCTGCAATTATCAAATCCAATAGTTTATATTAGGTTTTTACCCTTTGATATACATATTATTAATTAAATTTATGTTTTGTTTTTTGGTATTAAAAATTAATTTTAATTAAAGGTAGTTGAATGTAAAATAATTTATATATGTATATATTTATATAAAAATAAGTTAAATTTTATTAAATAAATAAATTAAAAAATAAATTTGATTATAAAAATCGTACTTGGAGTAAAAAAGTAATATACATACATGTCAAAACCAATTACTATACATACATGCCTAGAATTAATTTTAGTGAAACCAAATCTACTAATCCTAATATACTAAAGAAGGCACAAAATTAATAATCAATGCTAACAATAAGTCGAATTATATAAAAAAAAAATAGACTTGAAGAAAATGAAATTGATATTTAAATTTGATGTCTATGACATTTAACAACATAATTAGATATAGATTTTATGTTTTTCCGCTCTATCTTTTGTCACAAGAAATTTCAACTTTTCTAATAGCAAATTTATGCATGCCGTGTTTTTAATAGAAACATGAAATATATATTTAAAACAAATTAATTTGAGTATTAATTCCTACAAATTGATTTTTGCACACATAAAATTAGCATAGTTTACCGTTGAATATAACAGTTTAACCGTTAATCAATTTTAGGTAAAAAAGTTAATCATTTGAAAGAATTTCAATTAAAATTTTAACCTAAATAATTTTTTTTGAGAATTTATTTATCATCCAACCAACCTCTGACATGTTACCAATGCTCCTTTATATTGCGAATCAGGGTGAGACCAAAGAAGGCTGTAATTTTGTTAATGATATATTCTTGTTTATAAGTGATAAATTATATGTTTACTTTTGTTGTGATTTTGTTAATGATATTTTGCTTTATTTGTGTCTTTAACACATTTTTTTATTAAATAATTTATATTTTTAATATTACGTATACTTATAATATATTTTAAAACTAATTAATTTTCTGTTATATACTTATAATATATTGTAATTTTGACTTTTCTATTTTTTATCAATTCATAAAATTGATCTTTCTATTTAAAAATTTAACAATTTTGGTCATCTCTCACATTTTTTAACTAACACAGATTACCGTTTGATAAATTTTAATTGATATGACATATGATCTCATATTATAAAATTAGCTAAATACATTAATTATTTATATATTATTAATAAAATTATAAAAATAAATAATTTTAAAAATTAAGACTAAAATTTTATAGAATTTAATTGTAATTTTATAAATATTAATTATTTAGCATTATTACATCATATGTCACATATAATACCCAATAACCGATCCACGATCCAGCTAATCTTTTATACTTATTTACTTTTTAAATAATTTATATTTTGGATAAATGTTGTCTTAGGACTATGATACTCAATTTTTTCTTTCCGATAAATAGAATTCTTCTACTTTATTTTTTACTTATATTTAATACATTAGAAAAGAAAATTAAAATTACAATTTTTTGTCTTAACTTCATGTCATTAAGAGAAAGGGTTTGCTAATTCAAATTCTGATTAAAAATTTAATAAAAATATAATTAATAATTATTTAAACTCGAATTTAAATTCAAGTTTCAAACTATTTATTTTCACCCAAATTCCTTGTCTATTTCATTAACTATTTGAACTCTAAATTGTAATATATATTATTGAAGTCAATCAATTGTTTATTATTATTTTTTTAATTCTTGTTCTACAATTCTTACAGCACAACCGTTTAATTAAAATCAAATAGAGAAAACAAACTTCAAGCATTTATCTAAAACACTTTTTTTAATTACATTTTTTTATGTTCTCCTCTCTAGTAATAAAGTTGATATACTCACAGATGAATTTCCTTGTCTGAACAAAGCATCCCATGGTGATTACTCTGCCACTCCTGAAAAGGGTCCTTAGCTAGAATCTGTAACTGACTTATTATAAGAGGAAACAACACAGGTATAAGAACCGTTTGAACAAAGTAAGAACAAAACTCATAAAGATACCATCCCCAAACTTCATTTCTTGATGGTTTCTCTCCTATTGATCCTTCAAATTGATCATCACTCTCTCTCCATTTTGACACTTTCACTGATTTGCTATTGCCACCTTGATCATCAACTTCAGTAGCACTACTCACTTGATCCATTAAGGTGGTTAATTTAGAAAAATTTAACTTAGAGATATCGATATATATTACAATCAATATTGAATGGTGACAATATGTAAGTAGTGCTGGCGTGTGTGTGGCTAGATACAAACGTGCAAAACACAGCTGGGTTAACGAAAATTTCAAGGGTGCAAATCGAAAACTTTGTTAAATATGGTGGTATTGTATATTTCAAAGATTCTTTTAAGCTTAATTTGTTTTTTTATTTTGTCTTTTTGTGAATTTCTATCAGAGAATTGGTTACACTGTCGAATTTACTTGTCGCCACATTTTGACAATTTTATTTCAATAATGATATACGAATACCTCGTTTTTTTACACAGGTGTCACACTTGATTAATCACTATAAATTTTTTTGAATAATTTAATTTAGTAAATTATTAATTTAAATTACATTAAAAATATGATTAAATAATTTATATGATTAATCATACTTTTTAATATATTTTCATTAATTATTTATTTGATTAAATTAACCATATTTTTACATACAATGAAATAAATGTCGCATATGTAAGAAATAGTTGATTTTCATGAAACTATTTTTTTAAATGTAGTGATACTTAATTCTCTTGATTCTAAATATTATGCTAGCTACCTTGTTTTTTTTATAAAAAAAAAATGAAAGCTAGATACCTGAAAGGTCAAATATATAGTAATAGGAATATATATGTTGCCGGCAGATTGATTCAGTATGACATCGATCGCCATTGATTCAACCGCCCTAGCTTGCACTACTGGCATGATTGCATCAACGTCCATTTTCTGAAGTACTAGCAGAATTTGCCACCTTTAATCCTCCGTGCTAGAAAGACATGTATATACACAAGAATTCAACACCAATGTCCACTTTTTTTATTTTATTTTATTTTTTATATAAATTATATAAATTATATTTTACTTATTTTATATTTTATATTATATCATCATAACAGGCCTCCATCTTCTTTTTGTAATTTTAAAAAGTTTATGTTGTTTTTGAGTAATAAAAAATCATTTTTAAAATAATTTTCAGTCACCGAATATATTATTGAGTTGAATCGCAGATTATGTCGCTCTCTTTAAGACATTTTGCGACACTGTTCAAATTGTGTAAGACAGACTATCAACCACGAAGTCCTCAAGATAAAACAGCTCATACAAAATGTTTCAGAGTTCTACTGTACCGTAGAAAACCGTTCTACAATTATACCCTCTAAATATGACGGCTAAGATCACTCGTAATATGATACAATGACAACTCATAAATCGAAAGTACTACAACACAAAAACCGTTCTAAAATGACAGTGGTATTAAGATCACTAAAAAATCGAAGGGACTACGACACAAACCGCTCTAAAAGGATAGTGGTACTAGGAACACAAAAATTAAATGGACTACGACATAAAATCACTTTAAAATGACAATGGTATTAGGACCACTTAAAAATCAAAGGGACAAAAAGAAAGGGGATAAGTGACTCGGAAAGGCATCAAGCATAAGAGGGAAAATAGATAAAGTTGGGAACCGCATAGAGTTTGACACTCTTTATATAGTGATGGAAGCAAACATGCATATGTTAAATATCCAATATGAGACTTTAGTATTTATAGAGTCGAAAACTATTCAATATATGAGAGTTTTCCAATGCGAGACTTCAACTAATTTTAAATTCACACACTAACATACTATATGTTCCAACAATCCCCCACTTGAAATAAAAAATGTTTATGAAGTAGCGTTAAAACGCTTTTATAAGATTGTGCATAAACAAACATATCTTCCAACTTGAACATTTGCATAGTAAGTAGGATTCAAATTCAACAAGAGTGATTTGTAATCTTGAACTTTATCTCTAACATCAAACTCACACACACCATTTTCATTTGGTGTATTCTCAAAAGCTCACGCATTAATGACCCTGCACGTCTATCCTAGTATAGTGAATACTCTAGGAATTCTAGCTCAAAATTCCATAGGAAGCGACCTCACTTCTACATTCACATAGGTGAGTCTATCAAGAGTACTCATATAATGAGGTACTCCACTTCACATAGAGTATAGATCTCGTTAAGAGTTTATATTACCTCATCTTATCATCGCTTCAGGAATCATGTTTTTCTGATTTATAATAGCATGTTCATCTCATATCACTTCACGACTTGTTATTACCCATTGAACCTAATTCTTGAGATCTCCATTCTTTTAGGTCGTGTTATCATCACGAGTGACTCTATAGGAAATAGTCTCATAATTTTTGATGTATTTAAGCCACAATACTAATGAAGTGGATCAACACAACTGATATAGGTTTTTCCCATAAATGAATCTTAGCTAGCAAACATCTCAACCAACTCGCTTCTTCACTAGCAATAACTAGTGTTATCATGTTAGACTCCATATTAGACTGAGTCAATATCATATTTTTATTCTATTTCCAAGATACAACACTATCAATTATACTAAAAATATAGTCACGGATTACTTTGGAGTCATCCGATAAAGTGTTTCAATCAACTTCATTGTATCATTCAAGGACAATAGGAAACCTTTGATAATGTATTCTGAGACTCATGGCCCTTTTAAGGTATCTCATGACTCTCTAGATAGCGTGTCAATGCTCCATACAAGGTCTACTGATAAATCTGCACAATAGTTCCACGACATAAGCAATATCGGATTTAATACAGTCAGTGGCATACCTGAGTCTGTCAATGATGCTTGCATATTCAGTTTGTTTAACACTTTCACTAGTGTTTTTGAAAAGTTTCACACTTGGATCATATCGTGTGCAAGAAGGTTTACAGTCAAAGTAATTGTATTTCTTTAGAATTTTTTCAACATAGTGAAATTGATCCAAAGAAATTCCCTTTTTTGACTTAATAATCTTGATTCTAAGGATTGCACTCGCTTCTCCAAGGTCTTTCTTATCAAAGTTTTTATATAACAATAATTTCACAACATTTACAACATGAATGTTTGAACCAAATATGAATAAATCATCTACATAGAGACATATGATAGTGCACATATAAATTAATTTAAAAGTAGGAACCAAAATTATTGACAAAAAATATTTCAGGAACTATTGTTTGAAAAAAAAGTTAGAGAAACTAAAAACGAAATATAATATTTTTATAGGGACAAAAAATGTATTTAATTTTTTTAAAATATTTATTTCTATTTTTAAATATTCATAAGAGAATATAAAATTTCAGTATACTCTTTTTTCATTCTAATTTTATCCTTTGTTTCAACTATTTTATTTTTCATTATCAATCAAATAATTAAATTATTTTAAATAATCGAATAAATTTTTATAATTTATATTACTTTTATCAATAAAAACAAACAAACATGCTTATGCATGCTAGTAGATGATAAAGGGAGTGATAGCGGTAATGACTGCAGCATACTCGGCATCCCCATGTTTGTTTAATTTATTAGATCATAATTTTCAGTAATGTATTTTATTGGCTGAATATAGGAATCCAAATTTCATTTTTCTCAAGATCTCCAATAATTTTACATTACTTCTTTTCCCAAATTAATAAATAAATTTGCAGGAATATATTACTTATATTAATTGTGAATGGCTAGCATTAAAAGACGCACATCCTAAGAATAAAAAATTGATCTCAACTTTCACACCATAGATGTAAATTTGTCTTCATTCTTTGCTGGAAAACTCCAGTGGAAAAATTAGTGTATATCTGGAAATTTGTCATAAATAAGAAAAACTAGATTTGATTAATTAATAATATACATCACATATTATACCTTACATCCAATTGTAGAGCCAAAGCCATAAAATCCTAAGTCTCTCTAATAGAGAAATGATTAAGAGTTTTAGAGACTACAAAACTAGAAGTTAACGAAAAGTCTCGCACCATCATGGACTGTTTAGTTATGCATCAAGGCATGAACATGAATGAAGGTGTTTCATTTAAATACTACAATTCTTCAACTTGGACAGAAAAACCACATTGGCATCGCTTTGTCAAGAGAGAGGTTTCCTCGTCAAAGCTCTCGTACTCTTTCAAAAAAGCATGCTCATGGTCTTTTACAGGTATACTTAACGAAGCCTCAAGATTGGTATCACATTTGTCCATCTGATTGTGTTTGTGAGTTTTATTCTTGTCATTACTACCACAAACTTTGGCATTAGACACATTATCATTCATACACTGGACATCGATTGATAGCTCTGACGCCAAACTGTTATTATAACGATTATTTAACCTTTGACGAGTTAAAATAGATGAAAGAAGCTGGTACCACCGACGAAGAGCTTGTGCTTCATTCATTTTCTTTTCTTCAGCTTTCTGTCTTTCATCTTCTTCGGCATATGCCTGACAAAAGGGGTAGAAAAGAAGTTATAGCATGTGCGTGATGAAACTGTAAAAACACAACGCAATATTGACATACTCAAACTCGAGGAAAGCTGCAATTTTAGTCCTTATTTTTCAGATATATTCTAAAGAGGCCAAGGGATTTCCGGAATGAAGAATATAAGCAGAATAAATCCTGTAAACAACCTGAGCTACCATGATTTACCATGCAGCAAGTATATCAAATTAATTTCAACAAATAATGTCAAAACATATAAGATAGATGATGGAATAAACATTTCACTGCAAGACTTCAGCGGAAAAGAGAAATACCTCTAGCAGTACATCCTTGAACTCGGCGCACACCACAATACCATCATAGACAGGAAATGATCGGCCACTTTTAAATTCAAAACCAACCATGGCAGGTGCATAATCAATCTCTAGCCTTTTGGCAACAACATGTGCCCTTGGAAACCTCAAGTGCACAGTGCCTGGTGGAAGACATTTCTCAGACCAAACATCTACTTGACCGTGATCGTTCTAGATGTCAAATAAGAATTGTAACGGTCAGCAATTTAAAAATTTCTATAAAGTATAAACAGAGAAAACAACCAAATATAAAAATTGTTTAAATATATACGCTAATATGCATATGTACATTTTCCCGTTACTTCAAATGCATGAATGTTAACATTAACACAATGCAGCAAGTAACGCAGACGGAACTCAATTTCAAGCTATATCAACCTCATTTGCTAAACTCAAACCTAAGGGTCTTTCTCTACAGTTTTTTCCTTCCATACTCTTATAGTAAAAAACTTAAAAAAATCACTCCTTGTAGCTTTGAACCAAAAGGAATCTAATTTCAAAATTATTGCCTTGGTTGTGAAATGATTGCGGTAATTCAGAACCTGATGGTCTATGGATTATGGTAATTCAGAACAAATCCAGTATTCATCAGAACAGTTGTACACTGGAGCCATAAGAACATGTACTTGGTGCAACAAAATCTACCTTTTGAGACCCAAAAATGAAAAATGTCAAACTAACAGTTATTGTCTCGATCCAGTGTGTAAATCACATGGTGCGCCAGGAAGATCTATTTAATCATTTTCAAAGGGTAAAGAGTTGAATATCGTCTTTCACACCTACACATTTATTCTATATTAAGAGTATTCATAGAAGGTAAAGACGATACCTTAGGAACTATTCCATTCACCGCGCAAGGAAGATTTAATGGTTCTAGTTGCCACTTCCCATAAAGTTTAATATTTTCCTTAGAATCAGTGGTGCAATCATCATCTTCAGCTTCAAAACCTTGAACCTTCTGAGGCTTAACGGAACGTTTAAACTCCTGAATGGATATTTTTGGGTAACAAAAACCAATTACATGTGCATATCAATAGGAAAAAAAAAACAATTAAATCAAGGAAACAATATTGAGTGCTGTCAACCAGATTAGACCTTCACAGGATGTTCATTGGGTTTCACTTGTAGCCCTTCCCGGAGCCATCTGTTTTTTGTCATAACAGTTTGCACACAAGTCCTAGGGTAAACCGGGTGACCTGAACAAAACCCTAGAATCGGACCTTTTGGATGAAGTACTTGATACTTTGTAAGCCATTTTTCTAAGGCATAAAGTGAATGATTTTTGTAGGCCTGCAAAGGGAAAAAGAGCCATTTAACATAATATAACTATCTACAATATCAAACATTATGTTTGCTAAGGTTACTTTTGAAACTACCTGCTGGTTGGTTGGAAGAGGTTCAGTCAATGCCCTAGTTTCTAACTCAATATCCTCAAGAGAGCTCCTTGTAGGAACAAAAGAATCATTCGTGTTAGCTTCTGTAGCAGTGATTTGGTTTGTTCTCGAATGAATCACACCTCCAGTTGCCCCAGACTCTAAGTTTCTCAGTGGTGCCAACACTGAATCCCACCACGTTGAATTAACCCGTTGTGATGCTATCTTGTACCACTTCGTACAGTACCTAATATGTCAAATAAGTACTGACATCTTCAGGCAATGAAATGTAACTTACAGCCGTATGGAAGCTACAAATTAGCATGCATGCAAAGTTGAGTAGAGCTAAAACAATAGAGAACAACAAATGAAAAAGATATATCAATAAAAAGGAAAAAGTGTGTGCCATGTTGCACTCTGTAATACTTGTTTGTGTAAAAACTTGTCACGTGTTGCCTTTCTGATAGTAGTCCAAAATATTTAAACAAGCAATTTCCGTAAACAAATAAAATGGCAACTTGAGCAGTAAACAAGCAAGTTTATGCAAATCTATCAAGAAATTGACTAGTGTTACTGAAGTTGCAAACCATCACCAAATTCATGCTGAATAGATAAAACATCAAACCTGCGGGTCACATCTTTGGCCCCCTGCCCAGCAAAAGCAACGACATATCTCAAAGATGTTTTGCATGCAGCAACCATGGCTTCAACCTTGTCTTCTCCGTCAATAATCGAATTCACAGCATCAATATGCACCCACTTTCCTGTCAAATTTTCTTCACTGCAATATAATTCTGCCCAATACAAAGGAGATCCTACTTTCATTGATCCAAGTGCTGTAGAAATTAGTTGGGGGGAGGTTGAAGATTCTTCACCTATAACTCTTTTCATTCTTTTTGATGGACAAGAAAAATTTGATGAATCAGCATTTGCACCTGACTCCACTTTACTCTTTGAACAATCAATTGCTGTAACAGAAAGAGCCATTTCTAACTGCATCTCAAATTCAAGATCCCCCTTCCTCTTTGATTTATGAGATTCATCGGTTATATGTGATCCGCCTTGGTTACTATCTTGTGGCTCAGAAGTTTGTGAATTTGTTACACTACAATTCAAGTCTTCAGCAACAGAAGGATCTGTAGACTGATCCATATTGCTTGTTGAACGGCGTTTCTTACGTTTCCGTGATTGACCAAGAGAACTTTCACAAGGTTTTTCTCTCTCATAAGAAGACAATGACTTTTTAGGCGACTTAAAATCCAATTTTTGCTTCGATACCATTGGTGTTGAAGTATTAAATATCCCCTTACTAGATCCACTTGCGATTGGTCTGAAGGATTGGCCTGGTTTAAGAGACGAAACATCCAAAATGGATACGAACCTGAAATATGCCTTCAATAAGAAAACTCCATATTGTTGCTTAAGCAGAAGAAATTAAATTCTTCCAAACGTTATAGTAGGCAATTTTTTTCTAATTTCTTCGTTGAAATTATGCTTCTGACATGGCTATATACCTCTGGAATTAGAATTTTATAATTCTACAGAAGTTACACTATGAAGATAAAAAATGTAATTGCTTTATTACTATTGTTATCTTTCCTTTTTCAGACTCAATTCATCAGATGCAACATCACTCTTAGAATATTATCACTCCCATCCCAAATAATAAAAATTGAGATCCTGCAGGAGGTTAAAACTTAAAGAAATTAAAGGATATCGGAGTGAATAATTCATGGAAGCCCATTTTGGAAGGGCTGCTTCATTGATTGGAATTCAACAATATAAGTTATATAATAGCATGGAATTTTCTGTGAAAAACAAAATTCTAATATAAAAGTATAGAATGTACAAAATTTTCAAACCAACAATATAATAAAAATAGATGAACCAAAGAAAGATAACCTTCTGTGCTTTTATTGAATACCTGGCTGTAAGATTTAAAGCTCTTAATAGTGCCACGGATAAAGCTGCAATCTGCAACAACAAGAAAAACCTTCTCCCTGTAAATTATCTCAAACTACCAAGCAATTATGTAACACAACTAGCCCATTCTTCAGAAACTTTAATTTACTACAGCTTTTGGTAAAGTCAATTATAAGCCGATGAAGAGGGTAATTAAAAGACCATCAAATCATTTCATTCTGAGACTGAATTACCAACAGACCCTGCATTGTCAACCATTTAATGTCTGGTTTAAGTTTCTCATTCAATTTTACAATGAATATTAACCTGATAGGAACTAGTATCTCTATAAGAAAAATTAGGGTCTTAATATGCCCAAAAACCCCAAGTATTTAAAATGACAAGATACCTCCCACTCTCATAACTGTTCTTATTTATGGGCAACATGCCTTATTTCTCTAATTATCCCAGCACCCC
>NC_021166.2:18230458-18238776 GCF_000331145.2 Cicer arietinum
CTACTAACTATATAACTAATTTGGTCTCCCTCGACTAATAAATTTATCAATATACCCCCCCTAAAAGTTTCACCTTGTCCTCAAGTTCAGATCACTATCTTCTTACAGTTGTACAAGTTAAGAGAAACTTCCTTCTGGACCATCATTTCCTAGGGCTTCAATAGTATTGGTCAACCGTTAATGTCTCACCCGTTGGCTAGTGATAACTGTGACACCTAGTAGATTCAGCCTCACCTATACAATTTCTTAAGCATCATCAACTGTACTATGAAACACACCACAGGCAAGAAGACAGGTTGCTGTGCGGCCCATTCCTACTCTTGCTATAGCTGTATCACTTGGACCCTCATTGACTTCTTTCCTTTACTTCTTTTTACATCCCTCTTCTTGTCTCAAAAAGGATGGACTTGGCCCATGGGGCTATAGATATTCAGCCTTACCTCTTTTTCATCCTAAATGAGAAATTTGGGGACTGTAGTAAATTGATCGGGTGCCTTATAGTGAAAAACTGGCCCCACCTCTGAATGTCCATTCTTGCCTACGTCTCTTTTACGCTTTGGCCTTGAATTTGTGTAACTGCTACTAGCTTTATATTCCTCCCGCCATGTGAGCAGTGTCGCTCACACATATGCAACACAACTATGCAGTTCTACTGGAGAAAACTTAACGTCCCCAGTTTTGTTGTTGTTGGTGTACCATCCCCCTGAGAGGGCAAGCATAGTTCTGGTGGCTAATGTCCCTTCCAGATCATTGCTGGTTCTTCCATTTTCAATGCCATCATCACTGTATCAACACCAAGACACACATAATGCCCATTGACACTTATGTTGTCCACTAGAAAAGGACCGATCTGGGCTTTGTTCCTCCATCCCTTCACCATCACATGACCTGTGGCAACACCTTCTCTTTGTCTCTCCTCTGTTACGGGTTCATCAGCTTCTTTCTCCCTCATTTAGTTCTCTGTTTGCCTTTCTTTCCCCTCAAATTTTCACTGCTTACTGTCACCACTAGGTGCGCTGTCACGGCGCCCCAATCCATCCTTTCACAACACTTGAAACTGTCTCAGCAATTCTCAAACAATATACTGACCCTCTCTCTCTCAACTGACAAGATATCTCTCATTCTTGTCCCTCTTTATTTATTTATAGGCAACATGCCTTGTTTATTTAATCATCACAGTTCCCAACTACAAACTAAGTAGCTCTAACTCTCTCGACTGACAAACCTATCAAAACCTTACAAAAAGACAAACTAGTAATCTAGTAAAGTATATATCAGACAGTAAATAGAAAAAGAACAACAGCTCTGTTAAAAGTGATCTACCTCCTCAAGACTACCCTCGCGTAATTCTAAAGCTGATGCCAAAGCAAAATGAGGCAACTTTTCTCCATTTGTACGGTTTCTAACATGGAAATTGTCATGGAACTGCATGTGTTGCACAAAAGGAATCAAGCAAGATATAACAAGTGATATAGCATGAATCTACCCAAGACTTCCCAGTAAATGAAACAAAATATGTAGATTAGTTAAATCAAACCATACCCATGAGATTAAAGGATGTAGAGCTTTCGAAGTGAGTTTTGTGACATTTGATAGCTGGAGCAAGTGAGCTGGAAGTAGAGAAAGCAGAGAAGCCTGCCATGATCAAGAAATGCACAACTTGACAAGCAATTCTTGAGCGAAAAAAGCTTTAATGAAAATAGAATTGACAAAATTTAATAATTGTTAGGAACCTAAGAATTGGATTCCAAAAGAATTAGAGGAAGAACACTTGCATTAAGAAAAGATAATAAGAAATAAATGGAGAGAATACTCTCCTCTGAGGGTTTCCCCTTCACAATAGAGACTATACTCTATTCAACAATTGATTACAATATTAAGAAGATATCCCAAACTAACTACATAGCTCCCTATTTATACACAATAGTCCTAACTTCCTGATAACCAACTAAATAACTTTTAGTAACTCTACTAGTCTAAGTCCTAACAATAATACACAAACTTAATGAAAAAAGATGAACCAAATAGTACACACAAAAATTATTGGGAAGCCCTATATTAACAACTGATTTTAAAAACACAACAACAACAACAACAATCAAGCTTTATCCCACTAAGTAGGGTCGACTTCATGGATCAAACAACACCATAGTGTTCTATCATACAGCATGTCTCGTTCCAGCTAGGTCTTTCCTAATAGTTTCTTTTATAGTTTTCTAGGTCTTCTCCTGCCTCTAACAATTTGATTATCCTTCATTTGATCTACTCTACTCACTACAGAATCTACATAATCACAAGGAAGCAAATCAGATTAAAGATTTGAGATATTGATTATCACAAGGAAGCAAAGCAATAATGACAAAATGATCTTATATATATAGTAGCAAAGCAATGCTGACGTTTTTTACTCAGAAGAATTTTTGTATCCATTTAAAAAATATCAATAATAATTCACCTGAATAACAGGATCATCACAAGCACTGTCTATTAATCTTCCACGAGCAAGTAAACAAAGCAAATGAACCTTGTGCACAAGTTCAGCCAATTCCTAAAGAATTCACAAAAACATAATTTTAATAACTGGCTAAAATTTATTTTGAGACTAAAGCCAACTCCACTGATGTTTAAAGATAACATCTGACCTTGTCTTCAGCAGAAGCTCGTCGTATTTGTTTCTGTACAGAAGAAACAGGGGTCACATTCAATTCTATTGTCATAGGATGATCATCCATGGCAACTGTACCATCTTCCCAATCTGAGTCATCCAGTTCTTCCTTGTTGTCCATGTATCCCTGGTCTAAACTTACATGACCACATTTCTCTTCAGCAGAATCATTTGCAATGGAATTTCTACTACAGTGTTCAACTTCTGAAGTTTTTGGTAGGAGAATCGATTCCAGGAGTTGAGCTTCATTTAGTTCTGGCTCAAAGTCAACCTATAACAAGATTAGAATAACTTGATTTTGGTCATGATTATACAATTTCAAACACTAACATTGAAGTTAAATCACGAACGAAGTCACCATAAGACCAAAACAGGAACAAATTATGAACAAGAAACAGGAAGTTACAAGGTACCAACCACTGTCTTTTTCTTGTAAGTGCCAACTTTGTTAGCACGGCGCAGAAGTTTTCCCACAGCATCCCGAGATATTTCGGACAGTGATCCTGAAATTAAGCATTATCATCAATCATGCATGAGTAAAATGATTTTCCTCAGTAATTGTCATTAGACATAATTTTATCAAACCCATTATCACAAGGTGATTGAAATTTGTTTCCACCTTCGGTGTTGTGTTTGGGTCCCGTTTCATCTTCTGCAAATTTGACATGAAATACCCAAAAACAATATACAAGCATTAGAAATTACATGCACAAACAAAACATATACTGAAGATCATACATACCATAAACTAAAATTAGACCACCTTAAACAATAAGATTAGTTCATTAGTTTGTTAGTTTAGGGAAAATCCAAAGCAACATACTTCCCATTAATTTTTACTTTCAATTCTACTAAGAAAGAGATACCTGAATCACTCAAGTAAAAACTAAAACTTCAACTACAATTCCAAGGACTAAGTTGCATAGTATGCAGACACTTAGAGTGGAGGCATGTCCCACACCCTCTTGCCATGTGCCAGTGTCTGACACCAATACGACACCCTCTAGACTAAAATATAAGCTAATAAGTAGCCACAATTGGTCAACCTAAATATAAGTAAAATTTAACTAACTTCATCCTATTTAATTCTATTATTATCAAAATATCCTGCAACATAATAAGTTTTCATACAAAATTAAATGAAAAATAAGATTAGTTTAGTAAATGTGATTATGTTTAATATTTTATTGGGAAAATTAAATGCAGTTAACCACTATTTTTAATATATGTGCAATTAGTGAGTGTTATTGCATATAATTGAGTCTAGAGATAGTAGCTAATTACATTCAATTAGTTTTCTTTTTCTTTTTCTTAAATTATTCTCATTGTCGTGTCCGAGCTTCTTACAAATAAATAAATAAAACAGCATTGCAAACAAGGTAAAATGAGAAGCATTTTCCTACCCTAATCTACACTTGAAACTCAAACTAACTTCCACAGTCACCAACATTCCAGACCTTGTTGTGTGTACTAAAATCTCAACCAACTGCTTTTGATGAATGAAGTTCTAATTAGGGGAAAACCAATAAATAATAAGAAAATAGAAACCAAACATTTCTTCATTTCAGAGTTTGATTACAAGTTTAAATACAACAAGTAGACGTAATAGAAACATGGTGTATTCAAAATGAAAAGGGAAAAAGAAAATGAAGTAAGACATAATATTTTGTATATATACTTGATAGAATTAAATGTATTTATCATTGTTGTGAATAGTAAGAAACCGAGTATTGGGAATGGAAAGAAACTACCTGAGGGTGAAGATGGCTTCTTCCGTTGTGAACCGCTTCCTCTGCGTGGCATTCTTTAGAGAGAGAGAGAGAGAGAGGGAAGTGAACAAACACGTCGCGCCCAAATCTGTTTGAGAAAGAAATAAACCTTCTTTGTGCTACGCTACATGCGTCTGCACCGCTACTATCCAACCAACAGGGACGAAAATACCACAATACCCATGAGTCTCGAAAAGACAAAATGCCCCTAAACGACTTTCATTTTTTCCGCATCTAGTTATGCCCCTGAACATGGAATTACTTGCATTGTAATTTATGAATGTAATTGTTGATTAGTGCTGATTTTTTTATTTATTATTATCATCATATATTCGATTTTGATAGAAAAATAGACTTCTAAAATAATGAGAAATGAGTATGTGTGTAGTCAATATCTTATTCATTTGAGTAACAAAATAGTTACATTTGCCAACTCTATTTATAGAGTAATATATTATATGTAGAAACAGATTTAATTAACTTCAAATTAGTTATTCATCTAACTAACAAGATTGAATTACTTTTGACATGCTCCTTTATCTCTTTCTATTACACTTCATATTACACATCAAAATTTTGAAAACCATTTTGCTATTAATAGTAGTATTATTGTGTGCATGATATAACTATTTTGTTGTGAGTATGCACAAACTTATATAAGGATTGTATAGCATCATTATCGAATTAAATAAATAAATAATGTTTTCAATTTTGTTTGCTAGTTTCTCTCTTTTTCTTTCATTCCTAGTTTCATAGTTTTGGTAGCAAAAGAGGATATCAATAGTTTGTCAAATATTCATATTAGAATAAGAATAATTTGTATAAACACTATTTTTTTATCTTCTCCTAATGTTACTTTAAATGATACTAACATCTCATTTAGTTTTGAAAAAATATTCACATCCTTTATATTTACTAAATAGATTGTATCAAATATTTTTTTTGTTATACTTATATCTATTTATATCATTTACGATACAACACAATTAAAGTTTTCGCTTTAATTTATAAAGATACGACTATACATATGATATTTATAATTTTGAAATATATTATTATACCAAAATATACAAAACTGCATTGAAACTTCAACAACATAGTATTTTACATGTGACAACGTTATAAGAAGGTCACACTTAAAACGGTCTAAAATTTTGTTGAACATTTCAAAAACCAATCGTATGTCTAAGAGTGAATAAAAAAGCCATAAATTAATAATTATATAATGTTATTCTAATAAAAAATTCTGACATATATATTTTCGTAGTTTGCATAAATTATAATTTTTTGTTTAATTACTTCAATACGAGGCACAGTGAGTACTCAAGCTTAACAATATAATGCGAATATAATAAATAAATAATTATAAATTTAAATGTTTTATGAATAGATTTTTCTCCAAACAAAAATTTCAAAAGAATTTTAACTGGCAAACTACTTTAGTTTTAGTTTGTGTATTGGTATAACTTTACAAGCAAAAGTTATATTTATATTAAAATAAGATTATTAAGGAAGATTGTATAAATCAATTGCCCCCAAGTATTAACCTACTTTAATTTTATCATTGCTTTGATTACTTCTTAAACATATATTGCTCACAATCACTCTTTGCCTTCCTAACTAATCCATCAAAAGTATAGTATACTTCATTTTTTACTTCAAAAATATATTATGCTTATCTTTTGTTTGTTTGAGTGCATTTACCTTCACGATAGGTTTTTTTCACCAAATTTTGAATTATAAATCTAGTTGTGCGAAGTAGCCTTTTTTTAAATTAAAAAAAAAAAAAAAAAAACTCAAAATGCATTAAATCAACCCAGTCCCTATGTGACTAAACAATGAGCAAAAAATGAGGAGAATTGTACTGGACACCCCCCTACTTTTACCTCCCCCTCCCCCCCCCCCCCCCCCCCTCTCTCTCTCTCTCTCTCTCTCTCCATATTTTCCCAATATTTCCAATTTCGAGCACCCCCCACATTTCCCCCCCCCCCCCCCCCCCCCCCAACTATAAGTAAAAGACCATACTGCCCCTAATTTTAACTATAAAACCCTAAAAAAAAATACACTTTTCTTTTTTCAACCATTTGTTCGAAACTCTGAAACATCCGATTCTCCCACCCTACCAAATATTCGAACCTTTCACACATTCGAAGTGAAAAAGTAAGGAAATTTTGAACCTTTCATTGAATGTCAAAGCTTCGAAGCATGATTTTTTTCAGATTTTTCCAGACATTCGAAACTTTCGTTGAATGTCAAACTTTCGAAGCCTTTTTTTTTCCAGATTTTTCCAAAGTTTCGAAACTTTCTTTGAATGTCAAACTTTCAAAGCATGTTTTTTCCAGAAATATTCAACCTTTCGAACCTTTCGTTGAACTTGAAACTTTCGAAGTTCAAAAGTTTCGAAGGTTTTGTTAAAGGTGAAATATTCGAAATGTAAAAGGTTCGAGCATTCTGAAAGATTCGAAAAATCACGTTTCAGAACTTTGAGATTGATGCAAAGTTTCGAAAATATTCGAAAGTTTGGTTTCCCAGTGAAAGTTTCGAAATGTTTTTTTTGGGTTTTTAAAAAAAAAAACATTTGTTTTTAATATTGGTATATTGATATATTGCAGTGCCTAGAATGAGAGGTGCCTTTGGTCAGATTATTCGTAACATCATAGGTGACATACGTGATGGTGCAGAGAGAATTCCACCAACAGCATCAAACAGACGACGCAATGAAGCAAATCGTCCAATTAGGCAGCGTCGTCGAAGACAACAGGAGGTCCAGGACGATGATGTTGACTCCACCGAGCATGCACATATGGAGGAGGATGTCCCTCAGCCGCCACAGATGGAGCAGACCGCTGATGATATTCCTGATACTTCTGCACATCCTGATGTTGATGAGTCAGATGATGCTGATGAGTCGGATGATGATGCTGATATTGATGATCAGGATCAGCAGACCGGATTTCTCGGAGGATCGACGGTGACATCTATGTTGACACAGTACGAGCATCACGGGGCTCGGAGGTTATGGGAAGGAGAGGTATTAAATTAATTTATTTTATATTTAATTATTTGTGTTTAAGTTTATTAAATTAAATGAATGTTTATATAAATGTTTAATTATATTTATTTTACATTTATAATTAATTATAAATTAATATAAATGTTTAATTATATTTATTTTTAAGTTTAAGTTTATTTAATTAATTATATATTAATATAAAGGTTTAATTATTTGTTTATTTATGTTTAAGTTTATTAAATTAATTGTATGTTTATATAAATGTTTAATTATATTTATTTTACATTTATAATTAATTATATATTAATATAAATGTTTAATTATATATATTTTTAAGTTTAATTAATCTCAATTGTTCTGTAATTACTCGCAGGATCGTGGATCACTAAAGGTAATTACCCACGAATTGAAACTGAAGAAGTTTGCGGAAGTTCCTATGCCAGCTCCTATAGAGCATTGGATTCAGGAATCTGGGCTGATGCATCTATCTTCAGGCTACCTCACAATGGCAGATGCTGGTCTGATATCGGCATTTGTTGAAAGATGGCATAGAGAGACCAGCTCATTTCATCTGCCATTTGGAGAGATGACTATCACCTTAGACGATGTCGCGACTCTCCTTCACATCTCACCGTATGGTAAATTTTTTGATGCACCTTTGAATATAAATACTAATAATGTTGCAAGAGCTGCACATGAGTACTTAGGTGCAACATGGGAGGAAGCATGTGCTGAGATTAGTTATAATAAATGTACCCAATATAGATTGCAATGGTTGCGTGATTTGTATAGTCGTCTCATTTAAACTAATCAGTTTGAGTGTGCGGCTAGAACGTATCTGTTGCATTTAGTTGGCTGCACTATTTTCGCC
>NC_021166.2:18239276-18244767 GCF_000331145.2 Cicer arietinum
TGTTTTGTTTTTATTATTATGAAAATAATTTTTAATTATTGGGACAAAATTGAGGTACTACACCTAGGATCTGTAAGCGGGGTGATAGATCAGCTTTTTGTCTCATTTGAGAGTGAGACTAAAGTGCAATGATAATATCATCCAGCTCGATAAAGTATTTCTTGTATGTAAGAGTTGTTACTAGGTGACCTAACGAACATGGTAACAAGCACAAAAAATAATATTTGTGTCTTCACCATCGACTATCTCCTCAAGACTCACCAAATCGGTGATTATTATGTTGAAGGTATTGACATGTTGTTAACAATCGGCTCGAGGATGTAGTGTTTACACCATATGATGATGATCGAGCTAATCATCCGTTTGTATCGATTTCGATGTTTTCTGGATATCTTCGATGTGGTGGAGTCTCAGTCCCATATTTGCCAGAGTGATGTCTTCGACAGTTTGGTCGTATTCAGTGCATTCTGTGGGACGTTCCTCCGATGTCGGACAGTATAGATTGGGTGTGAAAAGTCAAATTCATTCTCAAGGCTTAACTTTCTCCAAAAAACATGAATGCTATCTAAAGGGATAACATTACCAGATATCTGCAACTTTGCCAACTCACAAGCACATGGTAATCCATGAGTTGTTCTGATTGAGCAACCACATATTGTTTTGTCAGTACCTACAATCTTCAGTCTCTGCAACTGTTTGTCAATTTTTTTAAAACATTTCCTTGATACACAATGATGCAGACTTTGAAAGAATGATGAATTATACTTGTGCTCAACATCCTTGATGGTTTTCTAAAAAGAAGATTGAATGATACATATTTGGTTCTTCAACATCATATTCACAGCATCCCAACTTTTACACAAATCACCCAAACTAGTTTGCAGCATGTTTTTCAATCTCCAATGGGCAGACTCAACTCTACAAATAAATTAAATAATACAAATTAAAATAAATCACAAACTAGTAAATCATATTTTCTAAAACAAACAAATCAAATTTAAAAATACCTGTTAGATGTTGTGTTCCCCAAATGCATCACTCTATTGGTCCAAACATTGACAAACCTTTCTTTGTAAGGTGTTAACCACGAATCTTTCACATAATCAACAAAAAGAATAATATCGGCACACACTAGCTCAAAATGTTGCAGGTGATGATCATACTCCTCTACACTACTTGAATATACAATTTTTTTTCCATAAATCCATTACTTCTTCTTGCCTATCTTTTTTCACATATTGTTTGCATCTTGCCCCAACATTTTTTTCAATATGAAAACGACATAGCAAATGTATTGAAGTAGGAAACACAACACTAATCGCATTCATCATGGCAAGATCTCTATCAGTCACAATAACTTTAGAAATTAAAGTCTCAGATTTGAACAACTGTCGTACCTTTTCAAATGCCCAGATGAAGTTATCTTGTCGCTCTTGTTCCAAATAAGCAAACCCAACAGAAAATGTCAAACTAGTAGATGTGACACCGACAATTTCAAGTAATGGTAACCGATATCTGTTTGTTTTGTATGTGCTATCACATATCAAAACAAAATGAAACGTGTTTAACAACTTTATACAATCAGTATGCGTCCAAAATATATCTCTCAAAACATTAGAATTCTCCCGTCTTCTTGTCCAATACACATAATTTTCTTGTTGTATTAACTTCAACAGATGCTGCATTTTTGTGTACGAACCTCTCAACGATGATTGATAAGTATTCCTTGCTTTATATATTTGACTTGAAATTATCCGATTAGCTTTATTTCTCTCTTTCAAAGCATTTAGGATGAATCTGGGGGCCAGCTTATACTTTGTCATGTCATTGACAAATTTCACCTCTTCTTCATTTAAACGCCCCAAATAAGAATGACCAGTTACAGTATCAAGTAGATCATGATTATGTGTTCCACAACGAACACTAATTTTCCATCCTTCACCGACACTTAACGGTATACATCTGAGAGTAAACGGACAATTTTCCTTATGAGAACAAGCTACTGTTGATTTTGGTTTTGATTTATATCTTCCACCTCTTTCGCATCCCAAAATCAATTTGTCTTTTCTTCCCCTCTTTCCGGTTGCTTTATCTGAACGAATGATGACAATTAAAATTCCATTTTCTCTTCCAATGGTTTTTGCCCATTCAAACACAGATTCTCGTGAAGGAAATACCTACAAAATATGTTTCAAATAAAACATCAAATATATAGTTATAATAAAAAATTTATCCGTGATAGATTATCAGTAATATTAATACCTGATCGGTAATGAATTTGTCCGTAGAATCTATTATATTTCTTGAGGCAGGAACCTCAACTCTACTCATACATGTTTTAAAAAATAGTAATAAATATAAATAATGATAAATTTAAAAAAAAAATTGAAAGTTTCGAAACTTTCACATTGATGTAAACTTTCGAAATTTCTGGAAAACTAGGTTTCGGAACTTTCAGCTTCAACCAAAGTTTCGAACTTTTTGGGTTTCGAATTGAACCAAAGCTTCGAAGGTTTCATCATACAAAAGCTTCAAAAGTTTCAAATTTAACCAAAGTTTCGAAGGTTTCATCAAATTAATGCTTCGAATCTTTCATACTTAACCAAAGTTTCGAATGTTTTGTGTTTTCTGGGAAAATTGCATTTCGAATCTTTGGATTTTTGACAAAAGGTTCGCAAGTGTTGTTGAAATCTGACCTCTGAATTTTGTATAAGGTAAAAAAGGATAGATTGGTCAATAACAAATTATGGGGGGGGTGGCAGGTAAAACTGTGGGGGTGCACAGTACAATTCTAAAAAATGAAATGTCTAACCAGTTAATGTTGGGCTCAACAATAGCCCATGTGACCAAACAATGAGCAACCCTATTAAAAGAAATCTACTACACACTTCAACATCTATTATTCTCACCCGTACAAAACTATGTAAATTACAGAATAATCATTCTATTATTTTATTAAAAATTACAATTAAAATGAAATTTTTGTAACTTCTGAATTTAAAAAAGAAAAATTCAGTACATTGTTTTTGAAAAACTAAAAAAAATTGGAATAATGTTTCGATGCAATTTTAGAAATATAAAATTATTAACATCGATGTGTTGATGATCATCGTCACATATTTTTATTATTTCTATATATATATTATTATACATGTTTTCTATTTTAAAATAATTATTTAGAAAAAAATGAGAATAACTAATTTTAAAATTTGTTTGTCATCGTATACTTACTATTGTCCCCAATAAGTAGCACAAGTAGTTATATTGTGGGTTTGTGTGATGAATGAAGTCCCACCGTAAGAGAAATGTTTATCTTTCGATTTTAAATATTGTAGTGGTGCAATAATACAAATAAATATTAAAACATAAAAGAAAATAAATAGTTAAATTAAAAATAATATAATAAATAACTTATATTTATTTAAGTACAAAAATACTAATATATGCACTGATATTCACTCAATTTTCCGTGTAATTATGTTCTTATAGCCATATTCATTATATGAATTTTTATCCTCCCTTGTTTCTTGATTCAATCAATTTGTTTTTTTTTAATTAAAAAAAATACTGATTTTTAAAGTTTTAATCTTTGCTGTTGAAAATGATAAGTGCCACGTGTCATACATCTATAAAACAAACCGGATATAACTGGACTCATAAAGGAAGTAGGGCAGATACCCAAACGCAAAATCTTCTTTCCTTTTTAATTTCGCGTTTCAACTGTTCCGTCCCAAACCCTCAAACCCTAGACAAAGGTCAGTGATGAATCATATCAAATTTCTCTCCCTCGATAACTCTTACTCTTTGTTTTGTTTCATATCTCACTTCTCTTTGTTTAAATTTTTATTTATATGAATAATCTCATCATGATCATATTATCTATGTATACATAAAAAATAATAATGTGAACAATGTTGATCAGATGGCCTCAAAACGGATCAACAAGGAATTGAAGGATTTGCAGAAGGATCCTCCTGCTTCTTGCAGTGCTGGTATGTTTCTCTTCTCTTTATTTTTTTTTTTGCCTTTATTTCATTTTACTATTTTTTTTACATACGTTGAATAATTTAAAAAGTATACTAGTATGTAATATCATTGAGATATTTTGTGTCTTTGATTAGAGCCTTTAAGTTAAGACATGAATTGTCGAGGATTTAAGCAATACAAATTATTGTATTGTATATGAATTATGAGGTGTGAACGTGCCTTGAAGTGTTGGTGCTTCATAGCATACCCCTTTATGTATATGCATGTATGTATTGTATTGTATGTGTATATATAATGTTGCTTATGTAGGTATGTTTTTCATCTAAGAAATTTGAATGCATCATTAAAATACGGGGATACAAGACATTTAAAAAAAATTAAGACAGCATGCATGATTAACGATGGTGATAGAAGACATTTTAAAATAAAAAAATTAAGATACTACACGACATAGATACGCCACGTTAACAGAAACTTTTAAATATAAATATAAAAAACATAAATGCACAAAATTTGTAGAGAAATGTGTGAAAGAGCAGAGAAGGAAAGGAGCTTAGAGAAGCAAAATAAGGAAACACAGTTTAAATGTTAAGTTTTAGCCGGGGAGATATATGAAGTAAATAAACATAGAGTTAAAATGGTAAAAAAGTTCTGCTATTGATGTCATGTTGAATCTTTAGTTGGCAAGACGTATCAATATTATCTGAGAAGTATTCTGGAATTAAAGATGAATTATCAAATACTTTTCGAACACGGATCTTTTGGAATATATCTGATGCATACCAGTATAAAATACATGTCAGACACCAATACTTTTATATTATTTCATAGTTTTTCTTGAACAAATTAATTAATTTAATGCTTTGGAACATTTGTCTGTTTCTAGTTCCCACATCAAATTATGCAGTCCATAGTTTTTAATTTTTCATTAAAAATAGGATCCTTTTAATATTTCTTGTTTGATTACTTGTCCTAACTTTTAGACTGTTAAGTCAGTATATGAATATAGTTTTTAACTTTATACTCAGGCCCTGTCGCGGATGACATGTTCCATTGGCAAGCCACAATTATGGGCCCAGCAGATAGCCCATTTTCTGGAGGTGTGTTTCTTGTGCAAATTCACTTCCCTCCAGATTATCCTTTCAAACCACCCAAGGTAAATCCAAATTCTGCTTTATGCAAATGTATGATTGGCATGTTTTGAACTATATATCTAGGTACACTCTTTAGGCAATAGCTTTCTTTTACTTTCTTTTGTGTTGGCTGCAATATTTTTTGCATGGAGGGATTATAAATTTCACTCTAGGCTTGCATATAACAACGAGAATCAATTTAGTGATGGATAAACTATTTTTTGCAAGAGACAAATGCTGTATTGAAATTGATGAGCAATTCCATACGGTTTTAAATCTGTATTCTATTAAGTCTCAATTGTAGAGGATTGAATGTTGGTTGCTATCTGATTTACTCATCTGGTTATTGGTTGGTTCTTTTTGCATTTTCC
>NC_021166.2:18244777-18252207 GCF_000331145.2 Cicer arietinum
AAGGTTGGGAGTCATTATCACTACTTGATCCTGTGATTTTTGTGCAAAGAAATCCCCAATCTATCCACCCGAATCATGGGTGGCTAGTTGTTGATTATAGAGATAATTGCTGCCATCTTTTTTCACTTGTTGTTTAGATTTATTATTTGATGAGGGTTGAATAGGTCAACTGGTTGGAGCTAAGAGTTGAAGGAGTTAGAGAAGTTAAAGGATAAGAGTTCAAACTCTGGTGAAGGAGAAAATACTAACATAACTAATATACTAACATTTGCTTATCTAAAAGGGATTTAGAATTTGATATGAGCATTAGCACCCTAATCCACTTTGTGGAAGTGTTTATATGACATTCATCATATGTCTTCAGGTATCATTCCGCACAAAGGTTTTCCACCCTAATATCAACAGTAATGGTAGTATTTGCCTTGACATCCTCAAAGAGCAATGGAGCCCTGCCCTGACAATATCCAAGGTGATTTTAATAGTTTATAGTAGCTTTTTGGTTTGTTTGAATTTTCTTGGCAGGGAAACTAAAACATAATTCTTTTGCAGGTTCTACTGTCTATTTGTTCTCTGCTGACTGATCCCAACCCAGATGATCCTCTGGTCCCTGATATTGCTCAAATGTACAAGACTGACAAAGCTAAGTATGAGGCTACTGCCCGGTCATGGACCCAGAAATATGCCATGGGTTAGGGCCACCAGCTGGGCAAGATATTCTACATTTTCTCTATATTAGTAGTAAATAAATAGTCTTGAACTGATCTACAACAAATGTGAAAAACTTTACTGTCCTTGCTGTCACCTTGAACTGTGTAGTATTGGAAAGCAGTTTCGTATTATATGAATTTATGAACAGAACTTGCATATATATTCTACATCTACTTTATATAGTTTACATAAAAGTTTCTCTCGATGAATATCCAAGTGAATGCTACATAGTGCACTCCTATTTTGCATATTTGGAGTTTTAATTTTTGGGGTAACCTATCTAACTATGGTTTTTTTATTGTCAAGTACTGATTTAATTGCTTAGATGCAAGTGTTATTTGATTAATCGTTGGAGTGCGAGAGATTTTAATGGAGGGAAGAAAAAAAAAGAATAAAGTTATGTTTAGTTCTTTTTAATGTTTTTGTTTTTGGTTCAAAGAAAGAAAAATATTTTAAATAAAAGGAGAGTAAAATATTTTATGTTATTTTTGTTTCTTTTTCTTCTAAATTCTCCTAAAATGAAAGGAGAGTAAAATGAGCTATAAGAGATATTTTGGTTTCTTCTCTTAAAAATTAAACGAAACACAAATTAAAACATCTTTCAGGCATATTAAATCTCAAATGAGAAAAATTTATGATATTTTAAATTTATTTAATTGATAGATTTGGTTATTTAATCCATATTTACATTATTAAATCTTTGCATGTACCTCTTTTAATTATTTTAAATCTTGACATGTATCTCTTAAATATCTCTTAACTTTTATTTTTATTTTTTTATTTCAATTTAGTTTCATAATTATTTTGTTTCATTTTGTTCCCCGAACTATATTTCCGCCTATTTGTTAAATTGGTCATTTAAATGGGTTAAAATGAAACTAAAAAAATAAGTTAAAGGAACCTAAAACGACACTTCAAGTTCCTTAATTTATTTTTTAGTTTCGTTTTAGTCTTATATCTTCCACCTTCAATAACACTTTAACAAAAGTTAATGTTTTTTTTTTTGGCAAAATCTAATGAAAATAACTAATTTGACTAACATAAATATAGTTAAATGACAAAAACGGAATGAAATATAATTAAGACTTAATTGTAATTTTAGTTCTTCTATTTATACTAATTTACGAAATTGGTCTCACTATTTTAAAAGTCGACAGTTTTTTGTCCCTCCCTCTGATTTTTTAACAAAAAAATGATGTGATTTATTTTAAATAATGTAACATACGATACGATGATGTAGAGTGATTAACACTCATAAAATTGAAATAAAACATCGTGAAAACTTAAATTTCAACTGCATAAATTTTTCATATTTTTAATTTAATTAATGACATATGAATAATTAATACATTTAGATGAATTTATATCATAGAATTGTATGTCACGTCATTTAAAATAATTGTCACTTTTATTTCAAAAATCTAAGAGAGAGACAAAAACTGTCGACTTTTAAAATAGGAGATCAATTCCGTGAATCAGTATAAATATATGGACCAGAACTGCAATTAAGCCTACAATTAAAATACCAAAGTACAATAAAAAATAAGTTAAAAGACTAAAAAAATAATTTAATTTTAAATTGATTATTGTCAAATAAAAAAGTCTTTTAAGTCGGAGAATATGATTCATAAAATATTTCTAGTAGTTTCAATTAAATTCAAATATATTTAAATTTACATAATTCCACCTCTCATTTCTTCTAAGTATCTAATACTAATACTCTATAAAAATAAGTAGGCATAATCTATCAAATAAACTTTTAAAATCCGTTTGATGCGCAATATATAATAGATATACGATAGAATATAAATTTGAATAATAATATAATATGATAGTGGTAAAAAAAACATTATTATATCATGTGTTTGATACACATATAATCAATAAAATAACATTTTATTTTATCATGTGTTTAGTACACATCATGTTATAACATAAATATTATATATTATATTTAAATAATAAAATTATCATTGTGAACAATTATATATTAGTTTTTTTCTTTCTAATTAACTTATTATATTATAAACTAAAAAAATAATACTAAAAAATTAATAAGTAATAAAATAATTTTATATTTAAAACTATCCATTGACACTACTAAATAAACAATTATTTTTATAAAAAAAATTATGAGTTATCAAATAATTCTATTTTATTTACTAGAATGTAAATAAAGATATGATATATATTATATTAAATAAAATAAAATAAAATATTTTTGTAAATAAATTATATTTATTTTAAACTTCAATTAATTTTCATATTTTTAATAATTTTAAATACTATTTTATTAAATTATATAAAAAGACAAAACTACTTATATTATAAAATTTCATAAATATTTTTAAATTAATTATTAATATTTTATTTTTAAGTTTAATATCAGATTATTTTAATTATTTTTTAATTTATATTTAGTTAGTTTTACATTTTTATAATTGAAATTATATTTTATAAATTATTTTTATATTTATATTTTATTATATTTCAATTTATATTTTATGTTGAATAGATTATTATTCTTATCTTATGTTGCTGGTTTCTAATTAAGTTTAAATTTTTAAAAAGTATTTTGATTTATCTAATAAGAAAATATTTTCATTTATACTATAATCAATGTGCGAATGATTTCTAATTAACTCGGCGCGTGACAAAGAGTAATTAACAGAGAAAAACGGAATGAAATATAATTAAGACTTAATTGTAATTTTAGTTCTTCTATTTATACTAATTTACGAAATTGGTCTCACTATTTTAAAAGTCGACAGTTTTTTGTCCCTCCCTCTGATTTTTTAACAAAAAAATGATGTGATTTATTTTAAATAATGTAACATACGATACGATGATGTAGAGTGATTAACACTCATAAAATTGAAATAAAACATCGTGAAAACTTAAATTTCAACTGCATAAATTTTTCATATTTTTAATTTAATTAATGACATATGAATAATTAATACATTTAGATGAATTTATATCATAGAATTGTATGTCACGTCATTTAAAATAATTGTCACTTTTATTTCAAAAATCTAAGAGAGAGACAAAAACTGTCGACTTTTAAAATAGGAGATCAATTCCGTGAATCAGTATAAATATATGGACCAGAACTGCAATTAAGCCTACAATTAAAATACCAAAGTACAATAAAAAATAAGTTAAAAGACTAAAAAAATAATTTAATTTTAAATTGATTATTGTCAAATAAAAAAGTCTTTTAAGTCGGAGAATATGATTCATAAAATATTTCTAGTAGTTTCAATTAAATTCAAATATATTTAAATTTACATAATTCCACCTCTCATTTCTTCTAAGTATCTAATACTAATACTCTATAAAAATAAGTAGGCATAATCTATCAAATAAACTTTTAAAATCCGTTTGATGCGCAATATATAATAGATATACGATAGAATATAAATTTGAATAATAATATAATATGATAGTGGTAAAAAAAACATTATTATATCATGTGTTTGATACACATATAATCAATAAAATAACATTTTATTTTATCATGTGTTTAGTACACATCATGTTATAACATAAATATTATATATTATATTTAAATAATAAAATTATCATTGTGAACAATTATATATTAGTTTTTTTCTTTCTAATTAACTTATTATATTATAAACTAAAAAAATAATACTAAAAAATTAATAAGTAATAAAATAATTTTATATTTAAAACTATCCATTGACACTACTAAATAAACAATTATTTTTATAAAAAAAATTATGAGTTATCAAATAATTCTATTTTATTTACTAGAATGTAAATAAAGATATGATATATATTATATTAAATAAAATAAAATAAAATATTTTTGTAAATAAATTATATTTATTTTAAACTTCAATTAATTTTCATATTTTTAATAATTTTAAATACTATTTTATTAAATTATATAAAAAGACAAAACTACTTATATTATAAAATTTCATAAATATTTTTAAATTAATTATTAATATTTTATTTTTAAGTTTAATATCAGATTATTTTAATTATTTTTTAATTTATATTTAGTTAGTTTTACATTTTTATAATTGAAATTATATTTTATAAATTATTTTTATATTTATATTTTATTATATTTCAATTTATATTTTATGTTGAATAGATTATTATTCTTATCTTATGTTGCTGGTTTCTAATTAAGTTTAAATTTTTAAAAAGTATTTTGATTTATCTAATAAGAAAATATTTTCATTTATACTATAATCAATGTGCGAATGATTTCTAATTAACTCGGCGCGTGACAAAGAGTAATTAACAGAGAGCATGCATTTTGTCCTCACTACTGTTTAAAACGCTAGTCAATTCTCATTCTTTTTCACCCAAACCAAAACTCTCTCCCAAACCCTAAACAAAGGTTAGTGATGAGTCATATCAAATTTCTTTCTCTCGACAACTCTTACTCTTATTTTTGTTTCATATTTTACTTCTCTTATAGGTTATATGAATAATAGTTTAAATTATTTATGAGTCTGGTTGATAAAAAAAATTTAAAAAGTGATTTTGATTTTATAATTTTGAAAATAATTTTTATGAGAACTTAATTAAAAATAGTAGAAGTTATTATAGATTTATTTTTATTGATTAAAAAAAAATTAATGTTCAATAATTAACTTAGATACTTATTATAAGATATTTTAACACAATATAAATCATATTTTTTTTTTAAAAAGATATATTTTAAAAATGAATTTTATGAAAAACTTTTCAAAATAGCTTTTTATTTTAATCATTTTTTGAAATTTCATTATTCAAACAAATAGATGAAATATTTAAAATGATATTTTAAGATAAACTATTTAAACCAATTTTTTATTTGAAACTTTATTATTTTTAAAAATGTTATAAAAATAAATAAAATGTTATAAAAATCATATTTAAAACTTTTTTAAACAAACAGGTCTGATTTATAAGTATACATAGAAATTACTTATGTGAACAATGTTGATCAGATGGCCTCAAAACGGATCAACAAGGAATTGAAGGATTTGCAGAAGGATCCTCCTGCTTCTTGCAGTGCTGGTATGTTTCTCTTTTAAAAAAAGCAATTGAGATATTTTGTTTTTCTGATTAGAGCCAAGATAGTGGGTTAAGACATGGATTGTAGCGGATTTAAGCAATAAAAATGATAGATACTTGACTCAAAGAAATAACGAGGGTTCGATAATTGATTCATAGCTTATCTAGGTATGTTTTTTGTCTAATAAACTTGAATGCATAATTAAAATACGGGGATACAAGATTAATTAAAAAAAATTAAGACAGCGTGCATTATTAAGACATTTAAAAAGAAATTAATAAAGTTTTGAATTAATTTTATGGTCAGGCCCTGTAAAAAATGACATGTACCATTGGCAAGCGACAATTATCGGCCCACCAGATAGCCCATATGCTGGAGGTGTGTTTGCATTGAACATTCATTTCCCTAAAGACTATCCTTTCAATCCACCCAAGGTAAATAAAAAATCTGGTTTGATAAATGTTAATTACTGCTTTGAGTAAATGTGACATTAATCATGTATATGTTTTCAGATTACATTCCGCACAAAGGTTTACCACCCTAATATCAACAATAATGGTAGTATTTGTCTTGACATTCTCAAAGAGAGTTGGAGCCCTGCCTTGACAATATCCAAGGTCATCTTAAGATTTCATAGTAGCTTTTTGGTTTGGGTTTTGTTTTCAATTTCATTTTCATTTTCTTATGTTTTATTTTTGCAGGTTCTACTATCTATTTGTTCTCTGTTGACTGATCCCAACCCAGATGATCCTCTTGTCCCTGATGTTGCTAGAATGTATAAGAGTGACAGATCTAAGTATGAGGCTACTGCTAGGTTATGGACCCAGAAATATGCCATGGGTTAGGCCCAATATATTCTACACTTTCTCTATACTAGTATAAGAACCTTGTGTATTGCTTGGGGAGAAACTCATTCAAATAATATATACTATTTACGATATATAATTTATTGCCATCTTCAGTTTCACAACAACGATATTTAACAGTAAATCATAGTACTTTATTAGATATATATTAATATTGTGTATTTTTGGTATCTCTTATAAGGGTTTTTTTATATAAATATCCCATTTTTTTATTTTAAATACCAATCTGCCCTACTTCCAAAATAAAATACCAGAATGCCCTACTTTTTGGGCCCAGTTGCAGGTCGCATCCTGGGACTGCGACCTGCGACTTCTTGAAAGGCAATTTTTTCTACTTCAGTACATGGTCGCATCCTGGGGATGCGACCTCCTACTTCGTACGGTTTTTTGTTGTTGTTGAATATTGGGTATATTATTATATTTATTATATTTAATAATAATAATGGGTATATTAATAATGGGTATAATAATAAAAATAATAATAATAATAATTTTAATAATAATAATAAAAAGAAAATTCTATTAATAAAATAAAAATAATTTTATTATTTAATATATTCAATAATTTATTTTAATATTATATATTCTTTTATTGTTGAATTTTGTTATTTATTATTAGGTATATTATATTGGATATATTATATTTATTATTATTAAATATTTTAAAAATAATTATAACATTTAAAAATACAAAATATTGTTATAAATAATTAAAATAATTAATTTAATATTATTATATAACTTTTAATAATTATTATAATAAAAAAACAATAATAATAATAAAAAGAAAATTCTATTAATAAAATAAAAAT
>NC_021166.2:18252333-18293334 GCF_000331145.2 Cicer arietinum
TGTAGACTTTAAGTACTGTTTCCACCTTGTACACATCGGATATAAGGCTCCAATAATCATATTTGATGCTAGAACATGCTGCTATCACATGTGAACAAGGCATATGTTTAGCTTGATATTTTCCACAATCGCACCACTTGTTAGGAAGATTTATACTGAAATAACCAATTGGTCGCCCTTCTTTTGGAACTACTGACTCGTGGACCATGAAAGTGTGGTTGCTTCGATCAAAATTATCGACTCTATGACTATTTGATTTACGTATTTCCGATTTCATAAAAGTCATGCATTTTTCTGTGTATATCTGACCAGAAACTAAAATTGATGCGTGTTGTTTTGCCATGGTTGGAAATAGTGTACCTGTTTTATAATATGTTGATTGGACCAAAGCAGTGATGGGAAGGTTGCGTGGTTCTTTTAATACTGCGTTCATCGACTCCACAAGGTTGGTGGTCATCTGACCCCAACGGCTACCTCCATCAAATGCTTGAATCCAATCTTGTCGCGGTATATTGTCTAACCATTTCAAAGCTTTTGGGTTTACGATGCCAATTTCTCTGCGGTAGTATCGATATGTAGACTCATTGATTGAGTAACCTGTATTGAAACAACAGACAATGCATTATTACACTAATTATAAAACTTCATAATTTAATTTTTAATTAATGATAAGAAGTAAGAATTAAAGTATTACCCATAGAAATAACCTTGTTCTTCAAAGCATTATCCTTAAATTCCCTTGCAAAATTTTGTGCAATATGTCGGACGCAAAACACATGCTTTGACGGAGGATGTTGCCACCCATTATTCAGATTATTGTAAGCACTTTTGATAGATTCGTGTCTATCTGAAATCAAACAAATGTTGGCTTGTGGAGTGACGTGTGATCTCAAATTTCTCAAAAAGAAACTCCAAGCCTCTTTTGTCTCACCTTCCACAAGAGCATAAGCAATTGGAATGATATTGTCGTTCCCATCCTGTGCAACTGCTACCAATAGAGTTCCCTTATATTTTCCGTATAACCAAGTTCCATCAACTTGCACAATTGGTTTGCAAAATTTAAACGCAGATATGCATGGAACGTAAGCCCAAAATAGTCTATGAAAGATTGTCATCCCATTTATCAAACCATGTTCATTATAAGCTGGGATTGTTTCCATTTTAATAATGGTTCCTGGAGCAAACGTTCGCATAACTAATAACCATCGTGGAAGTTGATTGTAAGACTCTTCCCAATTGCCATAAATTTGTTCGATTTCCTTATTTTTTCTCAACCAAGCTTTTCTATAACTAATTGTGTAGTTATACAAAGCCTGAATCTGAGCAATAATGACCTTCACTTTGATTGAAGGGTCCATCCTCATAACTTGCATTATACTTGCACATATCATGTTAGAATCGAGCTTTGTATGATCTTGTGATAGTGCATGTGCATGTATGAGGCGCATCCAATTTCCCAATCACCCACAATTCATTTTTTTTTGCGTTTTGAAGCTCTACATCTAAACAAACAATTTGGATGTGAACAAATAATAACGTACCTTTCTAGATCTGATTTTTGCACCACAAAGTTCAATGATTGTTTTAGATGATAACGCTTGATTGCATGTACACATTCATCCTTGTTCTGAAACTTCATTCCAACTTCAAGAGTTCCACCTAAATTTGGGACTTCGTCAATGAACATGTGATCAAATTCAGTTGGTTGGTTTGCGGTGGATAGATTGATGTTCTTCATGTGGAATGGTGGATCGAATACAGGTGGGATAAGTTGATCTTCTGCTTCCATATCTTCATCAATATCATCATCACCAGATGATTCATCGAACATATCTTCATCAATATCATCATCGTCAGAATCACCAGATGATTCATCGAAGTATGTTTCATCATCTTCACTATAATCACCTAATTCTTCCTCATTGATATTATAATGGACACTAAGTGGAAGATCACATTGTGGACTTGTTGGGAGATATTCGTGATAAAGTTGTTGGGAGACATTGTGGACATTGTGGACATGTTGAGTTTGTTCATTTTGACTAGAGTATGGTTGATAGTGTTGTGATGGAGAATATACGTCGGGTTGTGTCAAGATTAAAGATTGAATAGATCAATTTGATTGGTCCAACTAAAATTATGAGGATTGATATTTTTCTACTAAACCACAACCGTTGATAAATAAATTTGGATGGTCAAGATTAAAGATTGTATAGAAGTTAGTAGGATTGAATAGATCAATTTGATTGGTCCAACTAAAATTATGAGGATTGATATTTTTCTACTAAACCACAACCGTTGATAAATAAATTTGGATGGTCAAGATTAAAGATTGAATAGATCAATTTGATTGGTCCAACTAAAAGTATGAGGATTGATATTTTTCTACTAAACCACAACCGTTGATAAATAAATTTTGATGGTCAAGATTAAAGATTGAATAGATCAATTTGATTGGTCCAACTAAAGGTACGAGGATTCATCATCAAACATCCATAACCATCGATTACACAAAATGAGCGGCTGGGATTCATCAACAGGGGATCGTTGCCTGGCCTTGCGACCTCTCAAAGAAGTCGCATCCTGGCCCTGCGACCTCTCAAAGAAGTCGTATCCTGGCCCTGCGACCTCCTGAAGGGTTCGCATTGTGGGGATGCGACCTCCCACGTGGCTGAATCTTAGGTCGCTTGCTGGCCATGCGATTTCCTATATAAACACCCCAAACCTACATCAACCAACATCATCAAACCCACTTCCTCTATCTTAATCTAAAAATCACTATCTCAAACTTCTCAAACACACTTTCTCCGATTTCTCAAACACATTTTCTTCAATTTTACTCATGGAATTATCCAAAAATCATAGAGCTGAAAGTCGATACATTCAAGCATTTGTAAGTATTTTATATTAATTTCTTATATATTATTAATTTATATATTATTAATTTTATATTTTATATTAATGTCTTATATATAGAATATTTTTTATATTATTAATTTATATATTGTCAATTTTATATTTTATATTTTATATTTTATATTTTATATTTTATATTTTATATTTTATATTTTATATTTTATATTTTATATTTTATATTTTATATTTTATATTTTATATTTTATATTTTATATTTTATATTTTATATTTTATATTTTATATTTTATATTTTATATTTTATATTTTATATTTTATATTTTATATTTTATATTTTATATTTTATATTTTATATTTTATATTTTATATTTTATATTTTATATTTTATATTTTATATTTTATATTTTATATTTTATATTTTATATTTTATATTTTATATTTTATATTTTATATTTTATATTTTATATTTTATATTTTATATTTTATATTTTATATTTTATATTTTATATTTTATATTTTATATTTTATATTTTATATTTTATATTTTATATTTTATATTTTATATTTTATATTTTATATTTTATATTTTATATTTTATATTTTATATTTTATATTTTATATTTTATATTTTATATTTTATATTTTATATTTTATATTTTATATTTTATATTTTATATTTTATATTTTATATTTTATATTTTATATTTTATATTTTATATTTTATATTTTATATTTTATATTTTATATTTTATATTTTATATTTTATATTTTATATTTTATATTTTATATTTTATATTTTATATTTTATATTTTATATTTTATATTTTATATTTTATATTTTATATTTTATATTTTATATTTTATATTTTATATTTTATATTTTATATTTTATATTTTATATTTTATATTTTATATTTTATATTTTATATTTTATATTTTATATTTTATATTTTATATTTTATATTTTATATTTTATATTTTATATTTTATATTTTATATTTTATATTTTATATTTTATATTTTATATTTTATATTTTATATTTTATATTTTATATTTTATATTTTATATTTTATATTTTATATTTTATATTTTATATTTTATATTTTATATTTTATATTTTATATTTTATATTTTATATTTTATATTTTATATTTTATATTTTATATTTTATATTTTATATTTTATATTTTATATTTTATATTTTATATTTTATATTTTATATTTTATATTTTATATTTTATATTTTATATTTTATATTTTATATTTTATATTTTATATTTTATATTTTATATTTTATATTTTATATTTTATATTTTATATTTTATATTTTATATTTTATATTTTATATTTTATATTTTATATTTTATATTTTATATTTTATATTTTATATTTTATATTTTATATTTTATATTTTATATTTTATATTTTATATTTTATATTTTATATTTTATATTTTATATTTTATATTTTATATTTTATATTTTATATTTTATATTTTATATTTTATATTTTATATTTTATATTTTATATTTTATATTTTATATTTTATATTTTATATTTTATATTTTATATTTTATATTTTATATTTTATATTTTATATTTTATATTTTATATTTTATATTTTATATTTTATATTTTATATTTTATATTTTATATTTTATATTTTATATTTTATATTTTATATTTTATATTTTATATTTTATATTTTATATTTTATATTTTATATTTTATATTTTATATTTTATATTTTATATTTTATATTTTATATTTTATATTTTATATTTTATATTTTATATTTTATATTTTATATTTTATATTTTATATTTTATATTTTATATTTTATATTTTATATTTTATATTTTATATTTTATATTTTATATTTTATATTTTATATTTTATATTTTATATTTTATATTTTATATTTTATATTTTATATTTTATATTTTATATTTTATATTTTATATTTTATATTTTATATTTTATATTTTATATTTTATATTTTATATTTTATATTTTATATTTTATATTTTATATTTTATATTTTATATTTTATATTTTATATTTTATATTTTATATTTTATATTTTATATTTTATATTTTATATTTTATATTTTATATTTTATATTTTATATTTTATATTTTATATTTTATATTTTATATTTTATATTTTATATTTTATATTTTATATTTTATATTTTATATTTTATATTTTATATTTTATATTTTATATTTTATATTTTATATTTTATATTTTATATTTTATATTTTATATTTTATATTTTATATTTTATATTTTATATTTTATATTTTATATTTTATATTTTATATTTTATATTTTATATTTTATATTTTATATTTTATATTTTATATTTTATATTTTATATTTTATATTTTATATTTTATATTTTATATTTTATATTTTATATTTTATATTTTATATTTTATATTTTATATTTTATATTTTATATTTTATATTTTATATTTTATATTTTATATTTTATATTTTATATTTTATATTTTATATTTTATATTTTATATTTTATATTTTATATTTTATATTTTATATTTTATATTTTATATTTTATATTTTATATTTTATATTTTATATTTTATATTTTATATTTTATATTTTATATTTTATATTTTATATTTTATATTTTATATTTTATATTTTATATTTTATATTTTATATTTTATATTTTATATTTTATATTTTATATTTTATATTTTATATTTTATATTTTATATTTTATATTTTATATTTTATATTTTATATTTTATATTTTATATTTTATATTTTATATTTTATATTTTATATTCATGAAGCTGCAGATATACCGACTCAATACTACGTTCCTTCAGTGCCAACAATACCCACTCCCATTAATCCGATCGAGAGCGGAATTTTCTATAATTTGTTTGGTACTCATTGCACAACTCCTGAGTCCGTTTATGCGACTTTTGATTCTACGTATAATGTCGAAACTCAAAATTATACGGAAGCAGGTGGTAGTGGTTCTAATCCACAAACAGATTACAACGAGGATCAACCACAACAACCTCAAGTTGTTGAAAGGGCTAGACGAGTTCGACGACCGCGTAGATGTGGAACTGGAGGTCATTTAGATGACAATAATTAATTTTTATTTGATGTATTTTTTTTATTTGTAGTATTTTATCTTTTTTTTAATGTATTTTTCTTTTAATTTAATGTATTTTTATTTTATTTTATTAATAGAATTTACCTTTTATTATGATTATTGTTTTTTTATTATAATAATTATTAAAAGTTATATAATAATATTAAATTAATTATTTTAATTATTTATAACAATATTTTGTATTTTTTAATGTTATAATTATTTTTAAAAAATTTAATAATAATAAATATAATATATTCAATATAATATACCCAATAATAAATAACAAAATTCAACAATAAAAAAATATATAATATTAAAATAAATTATTGAACATATTAAATAATAAAAGTATTTTTATTTTATTGATAGAATTTTCTTTTTATTATTATTATTATTAAAATTATTATTATTATTATTATTATTATTATTATTATTATACCCATTATTAATATACCCATTATTATTATTAAATATAATAAATATAATAATATACCCAATATTCAACAAAAAAAAAAAAAACCGTACGAAGTAGGAGGTCGCATCCCCAGGATGCGACCATGTACTGAAGTAAAAAAAATTTCCTTTCAAGAAGTCGCAGCCCCAGGATGCGACCTGCAACTGGGGCCAAAAAGTAGGGCATTCTGATATTTTATTTTAGAAGTAGGGCAGATTAGTATTTAAAATAAAAAAAATGGGATATTTATATAAAAAACCCCTTTTATAAAGCTTAACATACCATCAATATAATATTGAATTTATGATTCTACCCTTTTACGGCTTACGGCTTAAGGAGATGATGGAGAACCACAAAAAAGCCACATTTTCATGTGTATACACCTTGGATGAAAAATCTCGAAAAAAAATGAAACCTCAAAACAGAATTTCAAAAGCAAAAAGTAATTAATGAAAGAAGAAGACCCCACAGGAGCAAGAGGAGGAGCGATGCAAATATAATTATCATTTCTTGAATCCATGAATGTGGTGGCCGGAAGAAGCTTGGAAAGGTAGTGGATGGTAATTGCTTGAAGAATGAATGGAAAACTTTGATACCTTAAAATGGAATTATCTGTGTTTTTGTTTTTTTGAAATTCAAATTCAAAATAAAGTAGGTTGACAACTTTTTGTTGCTTTACAATTGGTTGGAGGAAGTAAAGTAGGTTGACAACTTTTTGTTGCTTTACAATTGGTTGGAGGAAGTGTTTTGTTTAGTGTGTCAGAAAAATATATTGCTTGCTATTAAAATATTATAATTATGTGGCATATAATGATTAAAGAAACTTATGTGAATTGACCAGTAGTACAGAGTTAGTTTTTGGCAACTACAAATCAATTATTTATGTTATAATGTATTGTACTTTTAATATCTTATTTGTGTTCTTTAAATAATGATTTGTTCCACTATTCTAAATATGAACACTTTCACTTATACTTCATTTATTCATTAAAGATCAAACACTTTTTCTAATTCACATCTTGTGTGGTTGTGTTCTTTAGTGTAAAACATGGAAGATGAGATATCATTTGTTTGTTTGTTCCAAAGGCGATCACTTAAGAAGATATCAATTAGATGCACATTGAAGGTTGAAAATGCGACTTTTCAGTACTAGAGTGATATTTACTTTAGGGGTTTCTATTTCACAATATTGATGATTTGTCTTCATCTTGAATATAATGGCTTAGATTTATTCTTGAAGATTATTTCAAGAAATTTGGTTCTTGAGCATTTAGGAAAGAAATAGTTGTTGTATAAGTTTTGTAACAATTATCGGTGAATCTTGTAAAAACTTAATATTAATATAGAAATAAACTTTGGTTCATTTAAATTGAGTTTACATGTACTCTTTCGTGATGCGATTTTTTCTCCCCTTATTTTTTTTTTTATTTTGAGATTTCTATTGATTATACTTTACTCTCAAAGTTTAAATGTGATTGATATTTTAAATTAAGCTCAATTCATTTTCACACAAAAACTCATTTGTATTCAACTGGGTTCACACCTTTAGGTGTTTGAATTATAGGTCCAAAAAATTTTGCTACCAAAATGAGTTTAATTATGCTTCAATTGCATATTTCAAATTTGGTGGGTTATTAATTTGTCTATAATCCTTATTAGATTTTGGTTCACTATCCTCGTTACTAATTATCACATTTAGTAATATGTTATATTCCAAAGTATCATAACCATTGTCTCCATTAGGGTTCCATTATATGTCATGTATGACATAACTTATTGATTTCTCTTCTAAAATTGAGATATCAATTATGTCTTGAAGACTCTTTTAGAAAATTTATATCGTCACTTAGGGTGCATCATTATTGTTAGTTCATTTTCTTGTTCGAGAACTATTTATTATATTTGAAGTTAACTTGTTTATTATGTTTCAAGCGTAATTGAAACTCATTTGCAATATTAAATTATTCGATAGGGATACCTATTTTTATAAGAGAATTAGTTGTTATATATGTTTTGTTTAAATATTTTTGATCCCACAAATATAACATTTTTCAATTTTAGTCCATGCAAGTTTTTTATTTATTTATTTCATTTCTGCAAAATCTGAAACTTTACTTTTTGTCCTTAGCATTATGTGAACGTTACTAAAATGTTTAACTAGTGTATTACCCCAATTTTGTCCAACTAAATAAAAATAATTCAAACAAATAAGTAATAATATGTTTAATAAACATTTTATAATAATTATTATAAAATCTAAAAAATCATAATTTTACAAATCTCACCAAATTTTGAGTCCATATTTACATAAGTATTCCCATTAGATTACACAAAAAATAAAAATAAAAAACAAAAAACAAAAAAAGTATTCTTCATTTTTCTTCTTTGGAGAGGTAGCACCACCTTCCCCTTCTTTTCAGCCTCATTTTTTCTCCTCATTTTCTTCTTCTAATAATACTATAATCATTTTCTTCTTCTAACAAAAAGTTCATCCACCATTTTCCCTTTCTCTCTCTACACAATTCCATAACTTCTATAAAAAAAAAAATCAGATCTTAATTTATCTTCTGGACACAAAGGTCTATCCTTGTAACCTATATATTAAGAACCAAAAATCAAACAACAAGAGAGGGAGTTTTATTTTTCTCTAAACAAATTAGAATATACGAAGAAGAACTTTTTATTTTTTGTTTGTTTTTT
Organism: Cicer arietinum; assembly: GCF_000331145.2. Classification (NCBI taxonomy): domain Eukaryota; kingdom Viridiplantae; phylum Streptophyta; class Magnoliopsida; order Fabales; family Fabaceae; genus Cicer; species Cicer arietinum. Next base: position 18,261,506 of record NC_021166.2, read on the forward strand.
GAACACAAAAAAAAAAAGGAAGAAACATTGTACAAACACAGAGAAGAAATGGTAAAGAGTTCCAAAAATACTTAATAACACAACCAACAAAAATTAAATAAAAAACCTGAAACTAGATGATGACTAGAGAAGAGAATCACATCCAATACCTCCATCATTGGCGTCTCAAGGTCCACCGCCATTGCGCTCATCTCCGACTCTACCCATTTATGGCTTACAATATCTCATCTTTCACCTTTTGATTCATTAACACATTAACTTTTTTAGTTAGGTTTGCGTTTTCTTTTCTAATTGTTTTCAGATTTAAAAACAATTTGTGATTCTTATTTAAAAAATCATGTATAGCAGTAATTAAATCAGATCGAGTAAAGTCAAAAAAATACATCAATTTCTTCATATGTTGATTCACTTCCAGAGTTAGAATATGTGTTGGATCCAGATGCGGAGTTGGTATGAGCAATCAGAGTCAAATCTGCTTGTTCAATGTTAGAGAATTCATCAAAATCATCCCATGTAGCCATCAAACTCTTCTTCTTAGGTCTGGAATCTTTCATCTGGTGTTTCCCTTTCTCCAAATTTGGACTATCTGATTTTTTATGTTCATGTTCATTGCATCCATAATAGATAATGTTTTTGTTGTCAAAATTTCCATTCCTTCCTCTATTAGATTGCTTGGAATATATTTTAGGGAAAGATTTCCTCTTATTGAAGCACTTGTCAAACTCCTTGAAGGTGATTGCATTTATCATGAATGTTCTAGACTTACAGTGCATCTTATATATCTTCTTCTGATCAGCATTCATCTAGTTTGTTGGAATTTCAATACCATCAGTATTTTTCGAAGCAATATAACCATCTTCCACCAAGTCTCAAAGTTCAAGATCTTGTGAAATATAGAAACTTATCAGCTTGTCCTTCCAGTATTCAAAATGTTATCCATCAAACAAAAGTGGTATGTTGATGTTTCCTCCAACAGTTTCTTCACTGAATTCAGACATATTGAACTATTGAATATTTTCTCAAACATTGTAAAGTGCTCAGCCTTGAGGCCAAACTCTAATGCCAATTGAAGGTGCACACACGAGAATAGGGTTGAATTGTGTTTGTCAAAGTTGATAACTTTTTGATAATTTATAAATAAATAAATAAAAACTAGTTCAATTTTGGTGACTTACTTGGAGTAAAAACGATCAGAATTAGAGACAACAAACAATGAAAGCATAAATAATTTCACACATAGATTTATCTTGGTTCACCAGTAACTTGGATACATTTAGTCCCATCATTCAGAAGGCTTTAATCCACTAATTCAAATATCTTGAATTACGAAACACCTGATCCTCCAAGCCAATTTTCACAAACAGTTTGACAACTCCATACTTTTGAGGAACTAACCACATTGATACTACAAGCCAAATCTTCTTCTAACAAATTTAATATTAATAATAACTCTCACACTCTAAAAAACAACACCTAGAGAATATTTTTCATTCGAACAAATATTTCTCCCTTTGAACTCTAAGACTACTCTTTTATATTATTTTTTTGATGATTTTCTTCTCTAGCCTTGAGTATCTATTTATAGTTAAAATTTGTGCTTCAATTTAGTCTTTGTTTAATTTTAAATTGTATTTTGTTCAGATTGGGTTTATAAATTCTTCATATTGGTTTTGTTCCTATTTTGTTTAGATTAAGTTTATAAATTTTTTAGATTGATTCTGTTCATATTTTGTTCAAAATGTGTTTGTAAATTTTTTAGATTGATTATGTTCATATTTTGTTGTAGATAAATCTTGACCATATCTTCTTTCACACTCTTTGAAGTCAAATATATTGTTCTCATAAAATACTTTTGTTATCATCAAAACTCTAAGTATAAAATTAACTTGGTTTCAACAATAGGGACTGATTGTGTGTATTTTCTACAATGCTCGTATTACTTTTCGTTAGGCCTCAATCAACAACTGGTCTATGATGTTCCCTTGTTGGTTGGATCTCACACGGGACATTTTGCGCCTATTGTTTCAATTCTCGAATGGTACTTTCCAATTGGGGTGTGGTTGGATTGAGCCCCAACTCTGTTGGGTCAATAATCATATTCTTTTGATGAGCTTGTCTCACATTAGGATTAACTTGATTAGTTGACTTTGTGGGAATGTTATTTTCCAGTCTCGTCTTAATTTGGTACGTATGTGTGTCATCTTGTGTGCAAACGGAATAATCTCCTAAGCTTTCGGTAAGTGTTGGCCAACATTGACTTTAACATTAATGATTGGCTTAGTCTTATGATTGTTCAATGCCTTAAACTTGGAACTGTTATGATTGGGGGATCCCACTAGGGTTTTTCATCCCTATTGGCATATTTGTGCACCTCCCCTCTAGACTAGAATTCATGGCCAAATATGTTCCTCCTCATTTTCCCTTTTTGTAATGGGTTGATGCGTACATTATGTTCCTTCTCTTTTCAATGGGTTGATCTCGATTTTCATTTTGTTTCCAATACAGTTTATGATTGTCTGAAGGATATGTTCATCATAGTATTCTATGGGGGCGACCTCTGCAATACCAGGTAGTGTCTCAAGATCATCCATGGCCTTCTTTTGAAGACATGCACTACATTTGTCTAGTCCTCAAACCGAATAAGGAAATAGTTATTTTCCAAATCGATGATCTCCACGTCTCCCATTGATACCCACATCTTTAGTAGTCTATTCTTGAGAAACTAAAGGCCAACTATTTTTCCCAATAACTTGACCATGATAAATTTCTTCCATAGATTCTAGGACATTTTAATATCTTCTTTACCAACCTTTGCTATAAGGAGGAAGAGAGATTCATCATCCTCGTCTTCTTGGTTGTTTTCTCCATCAACCACTATTTGGTCCTCCACGTTACTTTCCTCGCAATCCATGTGCCTCCATTTGATCCCCTCTTCATTGGCATTATGTCCACTATAAGACCTAATACCAAGCATCTAGAATTTGACATTATAATTCATACATCTCAATAATGTAGAGGCAAGTAAGAAAAGGTAATTAACAAGAATCAAATTTAGACAATTGAACTACATATATAATTATAGTTTACAATTGTTTGAAACTGACTCATAAGATACAATGAATTAATCAAGTCTCTAAACTTAACTTTTACATAAACTTTGAATACAACAAGCCCTACTACATTGTGACTAAAAATTAAGAACTAAATTACTCTTCCAACCTCATGCTGCTCCAGAACTACCCTCAGCTGCTACATTTTAAAATAAATGGAGTGGGAAACAATTGTTTTAGAAAACATGAAATAAGGGGAAGAGCAATAAAAATATCTCTCTTAAGGAGGCTTAGAAAATATGAAATTACATGTTCTTTATGCAATAAAATACTTTCATAAAACTGTGTCAATTGACACCTAGTTCTAATTTAGAAATAATTGAAATACATGACTGAAACTTTTCTTTAGAGTATGGAAAAGTTGTCCAATTGTTTTGATGTGAGTCACCAAAATAATTGAACCTGAATGGTAAAGTTGGCTTGGCCACAACCCCAACCAGCGTCCTGATTATTCTTCTTTTACCAAAAGAACTCACAGTTTGTGCTAAGGGAGAATAGATGAGGTTCTGATTAAATTGGTTTTTGAACTCCCATTTTGTTGGATTGCAATTTTGGCTCAAATTCTTCAGTTTTGGGTTGTTCTCCTCTGCTTCATTTATCAAGTCTGATTTCTAAGAGTGTAGGGACAAATTTGGACATGCAATGTTTACAACTAATTTTAAAGAATCTTAAGAAGCTTTTGGGTTTGGAGGATTTGGAAAATTAAAGAAAATGGGGTTTGGAGATTTAAAAATGGAACTTCACGGGAACGATAACAAATGTGAACAAGAAAGGGAAAGTGTTTCTGAGAAAATGAAAAGAAAAAATATATTTAAGAAAGTATAGTGGAGATTCCCTATTTGCCCTTCATTTATCCAAATATTATCCTAGTATCCATTCTTTAATTAACAATTTCACCAATTAAATTTTTAGACTTAACAAATAAATAAGTTATTACATTAACCTTCATTGAACTTCATGCAAACATCCTTGTATGAAACTCTACGATGTTGCGTGACATTCAAATTATCTTCCTCCAACTCCATGTCCTTGTGGGGTTAGGTAGTTGGGTTTCCTTCATGATAGTTTTTTGGGAAAATTAGTTTGTCTTAGCCTTCTTTTTGCTTATGTCCTTCTAATTTCTTTCTTTCGCTGTCAATTTTTTCAAACCCCTAACATATATAGGGCTCCATTTGGTTTGATTTAGTGTTTAATTAGGAATTAATCGAGTTATAGTACTCCTATTTTACAATTAGCATTGGATCCAAGTCGATTATTTAAAAAAAATCGAATTGTCCCGGAATGGACTAAGATTCATATAAAACTGAACATGAACTTTTTGTCAATGAAATAATAGATGTATTATGGATTACTTTATTAATAAATTAAATATAAATGAATATTGTATCGAGTTGTATTGTTGATGGTCTGTGATGTGTTGGAGTGTTTACTATTTGTCTGCTAAGAGGTCCCTACTCTCATCTAGTGAATATAAATTATGATTATTCTATTAGATCAATTTAACCAAACCGTATTATTGATGTATTATTCAATAGTAAGAGGGAAATTCACTTCTCACCACTTTCTTCTCCAAATCCGTGAATTGAAAATGATAGGTAAACATTTTTGATCGTCGATTAACATTACAATATGTCGTATATTCGTATCTATAATTTTAGATCTTTTTATTATTTTTCCTACAATTAAAAATCTAACATAGTATATGATTAAATTAAGAGTCATAATAAAAAATAATATTTTATTCACGAAAAGTTATAAGTGAATCAAACTTGTCCTATTACTCCCACTAATCGATTTTAAGAATAATATATTTTCTTAATGACATATAGCATAATTTTACATATTTGTTAGTTGCTTATTATATGGTCGACAAAACATTTGTTTCAAAATACAGTACAATTGGTGATTATACAGTGGAAAATCACAATAAGACTAAAGCTACAAATTAGAGTTTTTAATTTTCACAATAAAAATTACATTAGAACTTTTAATTTTTACAATAAAATTACATTGTAACACGATAATTAATAAGTAATCGCAATTCCAAACTAACTCAAAATTAATATTTATCCACCTAATAACTACCAATAAATAAATAAATAAGTTACAACAAATAGAGTTTGTTGAGCAGACAGTCAACCGTCACCATAAATTTTTAATCAAATGTAAATTTTCACTTAAATTTTGGTATTTTCCAAACATACAATAAACTTATCACATAACAAATAATCTTGTCCAATTACAAGTGGCACTCGCATAGCTTAGGATGGGGCCAAAGTGAATTTAATTCATTCACCTTTATTTTGTTAAAACTTAATAACTATATATCCTTGTTGTAGAATGTCACCAACTACTACCGACACAACTTAAGACACAAAAGTAAAACTACACCACACAACAAGTTACCCTTTTAGGCCTATCTACTATTCTCACTTCCTCATAGAGTCACAGACTCTATCAATGTGTGACCCCTTTTTAGGATTTAGCTTTGGCACATAATTGGCACATGATAGCATACAGAACCCTACATAACAATGAAAGTGACTACTAACTGCCACTCTCTTGGGCTTTGGAAGATTACATAAATTACCATTTGGACAATTCATGGACCTCTCCATCCATTTTGTAGAAAGTGACTTTTCTAACAACAAATCTCTCTGAATCTCTATTCATACCCTTTTCTCCTTCATATTTAAGCCTATTCATCAAACCAAGTTTTCAAGTTTTCGTTACGTTTCTTTCACCCCAATTGTTTTGCCACACATGAAAAGCCAAATGAATAGTACAATTTTTTTTCATCTTTCACTTGATATAATTTTACTTTAATTCAATTTCAATTACAAGATTTCCAAAAAGCATGAGATTCTCAATTTTATAACTTGTGATCATCATATTTGTATTTTTAGGATTAATTTAAATTAGAGACTAATGACCATTAAATCCAGTCAATATATTTATTAGCTCATACCATGTTTAGATAAACATATTAATTTATGACTTATAACATAAACATTTATCATGTAAACATTTATGTATAAATTATTTTCATAACAAAAGATAACTTAAAATCAAATTATTTTCACATAAATTATAAATCATTTTAATAAAAATACCAAAAACTTTTTTTATAGAAATTAATTAAAAATATCAAACATGTTATAAGTTATTTATATAAATTCTTTCAAAATGACAATTTTATAAATATTTTTGCTATCGAATAAATTTCAATAAATCAATTTAAAACTAATTTAAAAGGTGTCATCTCTCATTAAAAACTCATTTATATAATTTGAAAATAATTGAATACTTAAAAGTAGTTAATACATTATTTGTACCCAAATCTTACAAAGATTTCTGTCGGAGAGAGGATTATAATTTATTATTTATATGAAATTCAAAATTTTAGGTAGTTGAAAGTTTATATATATAAATTGCAATGCAGTGGCGTCAGTTTGATGTAAACATTATTCTTTTATTTATTTATTTTATAATAATTGATGTAACATTATTCTTGAGACATCAAAAACGGTAATTGATATGGCGCTATCGGTCGTGGGGACTAACAACAAAATATCAATTGGCGAAGTTTCACTTTCACTTGTAGTTTTTTTTCTTCTTCTGTAATTCATCCTTTATACTATAAGCATCTGAATGCAAATCTGGAAATACCAAATGAAGACAAAAAAATAAAAAATTCTTTTTCTATAACTGTTATTTTTTCACTTGAAAATCATCACATTTTTTCATAAATATTTCTGTTTGTGTAATGTATTAATTCAAACTATTTTAAAATTTTCTAATAATATTATTTTTTCCAACAAAATTTAAATAAGTTGAATATCGAAAGTTTATTAAGATTATAGAGACCTCAAAGCTCACATAATATTGAAAGACCAACAAAGTCCTCACATCATAATATAATTTAATTAATTAATCTAGATCTCTGTAATATATAAGTCAACTCTTTATTAACCAATTAAAATTTGTTGGCAGTATAATTTTATTTTATTAACGTGTAATGTGTAAAACAATTTGTTCATATGATTTTTTGGTTAAAAAAAGCAAGAATTCACGTTCTCTGTGGACCTAGCTTCAGTTTCACATTCTCTGGCACAACACAAAGTGATAAAATTGACAATACATGAGATCTTTTCCTGGCTAAAATTAATGATGCTCTTCATATCACATCTCGAAAAGCAAAGGTCAAATTCCGTTTTCATAATTGTCTTATCATGTAATCTAATTGTACATTGAAATTAACGATTAATTAAAATAAGATTGGTTTGGCATGACAATGTTTTCATACTATACTAATGCTCCCTCTGTCTGAGACTTTGGAATGTAGCATAACACACATCTAACACAAACCATTCAGCATGTGTTTGGAAAATATTTAAATAACTGTAAATCAGAAGTTACATATTATAACTTTTAAAAATCATGCGGGAGAGTTCTAAATTCATATTAAAAGTTGTTCACTACTCAATCAAACAACAATATAGATGTTTTCTCTTAAGCTTGAATTCTTAGATTTACAAAATTCACATCAATAACACATTGCGACACGATAAACTAGAAATTTTAGTCGTATGTTTCGATCTACATTTCAATGTAATTTTAAATGTGATATTACAAAAAGTTAAATTAAATTATTTATAATGGCAGTGCGGTAAAACTGTAATTTCATAAAAGTACAAACATATATAAACAAAAAATGTATATGAAAATGATGACTATTGTATTGCTTATTTGCTTAAGATTGTTTTAAAATGTGACTTTCACATTATACAACATTGATTGATAGTTTTTAAATATTTTTATCCTGAGAAAAAAATAATAATTTTTTTAACAAAATTCTTGCTTTTGTTTAAGTTATAAAAATAATATTTTTTAATATTCTCTCTTTTACTACACTAACTATTATGACAAACTCTCAATTTAAGTTTTGATGAAAATAAACAAAGGTTAATTAAGAATATTAATTATAATTCTAAATGTTATGTTAATTTAATTTAATTTGTGTTTTTGAGTGGATTAATTCAAAGATATGACTCAATCAAAACAAATAAATCATCAACAAAAGATAAAAACTGAACACATAAGCAAGGAGAACATTCTGGACAAAATATGTAAAAACATAGAATGTTCTCTAGGATCAAGACTGATCATCACAACTCTAAGATCAATCAATCTCCACTAGTTAAAATAAGTTTTAACATCTGGATTTTACATTTATATCATCAACACTTGACAAGGAACAAACTGAGATGATCAGATTCAAAGAAACTACTTGAATCCCAAAGAGATAAGATCACGAATTAGCAAGACCAAACAGATCTGAACATTCTCTAGCTTAAACTGTCAAGAAAGATAAACGATCTTGAAATGTATAAAACATTCATATTAATCAAGAATACATCTAGAATGATCAAGACTGAACCTCTAGATTGATTATCAATCTCCATAATTTTTATTAACATTTTGCAAAGTTCATCATCATTCTCCAAACTGTTTTGACAAAATCAAAACTCCATACTAAATGCTCTAAAATATTAAATGCTCTAAAATATTATTAAAAGAAAGACCAATGCTCAGGGAAAATGGAGAAGAAAAAGTGCTAACGAGTCTCATAAAATCATTCACATTCACATACTTGAAACTCTTATTACTCAAAGAATAATCAGTCTTATCACTTTTCATTATTATGTTATTTTTACTGAATTCTTTGTAAAGAATCGAATCTCAAACAAGAGTTGAGATATCTCATATTCTAACAAAACAATCTCATCATTATTGTAAAACTCGAACTATAAGAGTTTAATATAGTTTGGATAGATTGTAAGAAATCCTATCAAGGTTGATAGGTGACCTAATTAATCTCTTTCAGGATGGAAATGATTGAAGTTTTGTAACATATCAAGGTTGATTTGAGCTAGGTGCTGTAATACTTAGTGGAAAATCTCAAAGTTGTGAGGATTTGACGTAGCCCGAGTTGGATGAACTAAGATACATTCGTGTGTGGTATTATTTCTCTTATCTCCTTATTTATTAAGTTTGATTAATCATTTAAGTTAAAAACATAAACTGAATTTCTGATTTTAAGCTAATCAATAATGTTCTTCATTTTCTAGTAAAAACCAATAACATTCTTCCTTTTTTATTTTCTTAACCAAGATCATTCTTGAATTGAATTTTTAAATATTTTTAGAAAAAAATTTAAATAGGGAATTTTACAATTCAAAGTATCCTTCTTTGTAAATCGACTTCTCTACTTCACTAACTACACAAGTAATTCAATTCTAGATATTATTTTTAAAATTTAATAATTCTAAAAAATTAACAAAAACGTTGCAATTTTTATAAAAGTAATATAAATTAAAACAATATAATTGTTTTTGTAAGAAAAATGTTATTTTAATACAAATTATAAACACAATACTTGACACATATGAAATGTTCACCGTATTATACGGTGAGCAATATATCATTTTAAAAAATAAATCAAATTTTCTTTTTAATTTTTTATTTTTTTTAATTATTGAAACATCTTTTTGTAACATATAAAGAAATTTAAATCATTAACTACTTTGAATATTTCATTAATTATTAATCACTTATTTAACATATATTTCATTCACTACTAAAAATGCAAGGATTAACTATTTTAGAATATTGTAATTTAGTAACTAAAGAAATACTCTAAAATAGTTATATATATTAGTGATTAATAAAATATATATTTAAAAAGTGATTAACGACGCATATTTTAATAATTAATGACACATATTTTAATAAAAGTTATGTGTCAAACAACACAAACTCTTTCGTAAAATAGTCTAAATTAAAATTACTTTTGGAGTAACCTATACTAGTATTGATGACTCTTAGTACTATCAAAAATAAATATGCCACCCCTTTTCTCTTATCATATTACTTGTGTCCAGTCGGTATACTCTCTTTTGCAATTAAAAATAATAATTAAAGTCGGTTTTATAAAATTAATATATTCAAAATTAATTTTATCTTCTTTTGATAATAATTATTCATTTTATCAAATTGATTTTAATTAAAAATATATTAAATATAAAATATTTTACATTTAAATATATTTAAGTAAAGTGAGTTGAAAAATAATTTTTTGTATAAAAATCAAATTTAAATTCAAAATTTACAAATACCAACTGTTAGAATAGTAAAATATGTATTTTGTATTATAAAAGTGTATCTTAAATCTTTTAAGAATACATTTTATTTTACTTATTATTATTATTATTATTATTATTATTATTATTATTATTATTTATTTTTGGTTTAATGATTGAATCTATATATTTTTATAAATAAAAATTGATATTAAATCTTGTGTATTAAGTGTTATTCAATAATTACATTTTAATGAAATTTTAATCTCCTTTTAGTTTTTTTTCTCTCTTTTTTGTAATTTAAATTGTTAACAATTAAATTAAAATCAATTTAAAACTCCAATATGAATTATACTAAATATCACCTAAATATTTTAAAATAAACTTTATAATTGATTTTAAGTCCTCTAAACAATGTCCAAAGAAAGAAGCAGTAACAAAGATATAGTTGAGAAATGAGCATTTGTACATGACACTTGTTATTTGTAGTTGTAGAGTAAAGATATCACATCACATCACATCAGATCACGTGCCAGTTTTACATATAAAACCACAATGTCTCTCTCCGCCATACCATGCCGCGTGCTTGTGTTTATTTTCTCTCTTTCTCTTCACTCTTCACTACAGTAACTGAGATCCACACAAACAAAGCATTTTTGTTGTCTCTTGAGGATTCACTGAATTGTATTGCCAACAACATTATTGAACTCAAATCAAATTATTATGATGCCAGGTATATAAATTCTGCTAATTAATCATTACTCTTTTTATTCTTTATTTTAATTACATTTATTTATTAATGTTGAAATTGGTGTGAAAAAGGGGTAGAAGAATGTGTAGTTGAAATGGAGAACTCAGAAGAAGAGAGAATGAGAAGGTCAAGAATAAGAAACCTGAAGAAGAAAGCAATAAATGCTTCATGTAGATTTACTCATTCGCTTAAGAAAACAAGAGGGAAGAGTAAAATTGATTACAGGTTTCCAATTGAAGATGTTAGGGATGCACAAGAGGAATCAGCTGTGTTTCAATTGCGTAATAGATTGCTTCATATGCCTACTAATCATGATCATTATCACACACTGTTAAGGTCCCTTTTTCTTTGTTTACATTTTCATTCTATTGTTTATACTTTATAGTTCAATCAATGAGATTTTGAGCCTGCGTTTTGGTTTGTTGTTGTTAATTAGGTTTTTGAAAGCTAGGGAGTTTAACATTGACAAGACTATTCAGATGTGGGATGAGATGGTTTTTTGGAGAAAACAATTTGGAACTGATACCATACTTCAGGTAATGCTCATCTTTTGTATATTTTAGAATACTAATTAAGCATTTACTACAATTTTTTTCACTGATACTGTTATTTATTGTATATCCATCTACCTAAATATTTCACTAACTATTTTATTATTAATGGTATTTTTGTTAATAAAAGTCTTTTTTTGTTATAAAGAGCTTATCAAATGTAACCGGTAAATATCATCTCGAAGTTGTACTTACGAGACTTAATAAAATTCACTTTATTGTAGATATTAGCACACTTATCATTTTATTAAAAAGTGTGCATAACAGTAAATGATACTCTTTCTATTACAAAATATATAAGGAAAAAATAATATTTGTTTCATATACATGTAACTTTTTTTTTCTTATATTTTGTTACATAGGATGTATCTAACATGTGAGCGTCTCAGTAATTAATTTCATCTCATTGGATGCGTCAATGCGTTGGATTACTACTACACTTCCCTTAAATATAAGATTTGATTGACTAAATTATGATAATAAAAAAAATGGATAATAACATTAAATTTATTAATAATTATTATTGTTTTTTCGGATTTATCTTTCATGAGATCATTCATAGTTTTTACTGTGTTATAAAAAAATGGTAAAATAATTATATAGAGTATAGATATTTTAGGAAAAAGGTATAATTAATGCAATTTTAAATTTGAGGAAGATCCTATAAAAAAAGGGACAAAGATAGTACTGCTACTTTTTTTGCTTCTAGTACGTATTGGTTGGATATATTTATTGATTACTCGTTGGTTTTCAGACATTTAGTGTGAGATATAACAACCTCATAAATGTTCTACAATCATTCAGTGAATTAACGACCTAATAAATGTTCTACAATTAATCACTGGTACTGCATTATAGCAGCTACCTGTTGTAAAAAATGATAAGATAAAATGTCTATGGTTCTATTTTTTATTAATTAAAAATTCCTATACCGCTTTGCACATTATGTGAGAGGTTTAAAGCGAAAATAACTCTTCCAACGGTTAATAATTAATATTCTATTTTATAATTATAAAAAAATTCTTGGCAGAAATCTTTAAATATATATTTTTTAAATGAAATAAGAAATTTCTAACTATTGTAAAATTTTTTCAATAAAATTTATTAATATTTATGTTGTTAATGATGTGTTTACTACTTAGTATGATTTTTCAATTTATAATTCATATGTCTTTAATCCCTACTATTTTTATTAGTCAGTTTATTTGTATTACGAATAATTGAGTGTTTTCAAGATTAATCTTTTAAAAATTATATCAATAAGTTTAACAAAAGAAAATATATATATATATATATATAAGTTTAACTCAATGGTCAATAGTCCATTATCATACTAGTATTGATGACGGTGTATTTTAGAATTAGCATGCGTTTTATGCTTGGATGCACTTGATTTAATTGGATGGGTCTAAATGCCATGGTTTTATTTTTAGGATTTTGAATTTGAAGAGCTGGAAGAAGTATTGCAGTATTACCCCCAAGGGTATCATGGAGTTGACAAGGAAGATCGGCCGGTTTACATCGAGAGGCTTGGGAAAGCTTATCCTAGCCGCTTGATGCGCATAACCACAATGGATCGATATTTAAAATACCATGTCCAGGAGTTTGAGAGGACTGTACAGGAAAAATTTCCAGCGTGTTCCATTGCGTCGAAGAGATGGATTTCTTCAACCACAACAATATTAGATGTACATGGCTTGGTATGCAGGATATTCTTTTTCTAAAAGTTATGTGCCTAATCAATAAAACATGCTGTATGGCTTATAGACTTATAGTTTGTACTGGTCTTTGATTATATATTATTTATGTATCATGGTTAAGCATTGTACTAATCCTTGTATCTTGTACACACATTCAATGTTGTGTTCTAAGTTTGTTTTTCTCACAATTCTCAGTTTCAGGATCTACATTGTTCTTAGTACTTTTTCCTTGCTGAAATTTTAATTGGCCCTTGATAATATGTAATGCAGGGAATGAAGAATTTCTCGCCTACAGCTGCAAACCTTTTGGCTGCTATCACAAAAATAGATAACAGTTACTATCCTGAGGTTTTTACATTGTCCCTTCCCAAAGTTACTTTTGTTTTCAGTCCTCTTCCTATATAAACAAACCTGGTGGTCAACATATGTTTGCAGACATTACATCGAATGTATATCGTCAATGCTGGTCCCGGATTTAGGAAGATGCTTTGGCCCGCAGCTCAGAAGTTTCTTGATGCCAAAACTATTGCAAAGATACAGGTAAAGTGTGTGTGTTTGTGTGTGTAAATAGGGATAAACTAATGTAAACCTGCCTACTTTTCAGCCGTACGTTAGCAAGTTATAACTAAAAAATGTTTAATAATTCAAAGGTGTAGCTTGCTTACATACTCCTTCTAAAAAATGGTTGGTTGTACGTTATCAACTCCTATTAGAATTTTCTAACCTGGACTTGCTCATTTTTTAGAAAAAGCACATTAGCAAACTATAACTAAAAAACAGTTCAAAACACCTGAATGTGTTTGTTGCTAAAATACTAAGCTGTATTTAGTATGACCTTTGCCTGAAGTCCTACTGACAACAAATTACTTCCCTGAAATTCCAGGTTCTTGAACCCAAGTCTTTATCTAAATTACATGATATCATTGACTCTAGGTATGCATCTATACCTTCTTCATAATATATACTGCCTTATATTTATTATTCATATGGTTGTTTACTTTGTTGTTTGTAAATGCATCTATACAGTCAGTTGCCAGATTTTTTAGGTGGCTCGTGTAAATGTCCTGGAGAAGGTGGATGTCTTAGGTCTAACAAGGGTCCATGGAATGATCCTCATATAATGAAGGTAATGTTGCTCGGCTATCTTTTGTTTCTTTGTCCTTTCTGTCAGCTTTTGGAAATATCTACAGCTTGGAATTGATTACCTTGTTGAACTAGCGTATTGTGACACTAATTTTCGTGTTCTGATTTTAGTTGGTTCATAATGTGGAGTCAACATTTGTGAGACAAATTCCAAAAGTTTCCAATGAACAACAGAAAATTGACCATATTCAGACACACCGACAAAAGGTGAATCTGAATGTTCTTGAAAATTCTATGAAGTACTGAGATGGACACAAAACACAACACTTTCATTGGCATGTAGACACCGACAACAATTTAAGAAAACAAAATCAATTGAATTAACCACATGTATGGGTGTCGTGTCGTGTCGTGTCGTGTCGGTGTTAGGCACCGAATACACCTTCAGTCTGAAGTACTGGTGCATCTTACAAATAATATCTTTAGTAGATATTAGATATTACACATAACTTCATGCTTTTTACTTCCTTTTCTCATCTCAGCAGGGAAGAAGCAGTGATATGTCGACAGCAGAATCTGGGTTTCAAATTAATGATTCTTGCTCACCCATCAGACAAAGGAGACTTACTTATCCTGGTTTAGCCTCAGTTCATGAAGAAGTGAGTTTTGAAACCTTTGAACCATTTATATTAGAAGCCTTGTTATTACATACTGCTTTTACATTATGTTTGTGTCATGACCCTTCAACCGTTCAAAAAGCTGTTATCTCTACAGGTCAGGGTATCAGATAGCCACCATAGTTGTAATGATAGTGCTGCAGCAGAAAAAATGCTCAAAAGTGATCAATTTCAATTTCCTCAGGAACCATCATTGCAAAATGATGATATGGAGAACATTACTTGTACAGAAGACTCCAAAGGTACTTAAGAGTGTGTTTAAGGGTTGGTATTTTTTCAGTTTTCCATGAATCTTAACTTGGGAATCTTAGATTGTCATGTTTGATATGAATGTTATTACATAAATATTCCTAGGAAATAACATTCCAAAATATTTGTCGTAACATTCCCTTAAATGACTGAGAATCCAAAATTCATATGAAGATAGAAAACTTTCACACATTTTACACATTCGAATGAATTATGAACCATGATTCACAGGAATGAAAACAGACTTTGCATACTATTGGCCCCTAGTGTGAAGCTAATATGCATTCCTTTTGCATATGCTACTACTTGGAACCAAGTTTTACATATTCCTTATTTTATAACATTTTAATGTGGAACAAGGTTGTACATATGCCATGTTTGGTAGCATTTGAATGTGAAAGTTGATTAAATCCTCATGTTTTTTACAGGCACTTCGATCAGAAATTGGTTCGGCTTTGTTAAGAAAAAAATGGAGAGAACAAATTTCTTATACATGTCAAGCATGCTGATATATCTTTTTGAAAGACTAGATATAGTTTTCCACAGTTTAAGATTAGAATTATGGAGAACACAGAACATTGACTCAACTACTGTCGCGGAACATACCATCAATAGCGTTACAGAAGATGTCGAATCACCTTCTGAAGAGGATCATATTCTTCCGTGTATACAACGTCTTCAGAGACTAGAAAAAGCATTTGAGGAACTTAGACATAAACCTGCTGATATACCTATTGAGAAAGAGAAAATGCTTATGAGCTCTTTAGATAGGATTAAATCTGTCGAGTTCGACCTTGAAAAGACTAAGAGGGTATATTTCTCTATAGTCTATACTCTTCATTCATCTACAACTATCGGTTGTTCTGAATCTGATATGTTATTAACTGTCTATATATAATTTGATGCAGGTTTTACAAGATACAGTCATGAAACAGGTTGAGATTAGTGAGCTACTGGAGAATTTGAAGGCATCAAAATATCAAGTAAGTTTTGTATTGAGTAATGTTTTATATGTACGAAAATGTTAAAATCAAACTGTTTTCTTGTTCTACTCAAAGTAATTAGGCTTAATTGCAGTTTATCAATTCATAAAGTTGGATCTCTTCTTTTAAAATATGACAGTTTTGGTCCTCCTTCTAATTTTTTAACTAAAAAAATGATAATTTGACATGTTTTAAATGTGTCATATGATAAGATATTTCGAAAGATTAACACATATAAAATCATAATAAAACCCTGTAAAAATTTAACTTTCACCTTCATAAAGTTTTCATTTTTGTAATTTAATTAATAACATGAATAATTAATACATCTAGATGATTCTATATCATGAAATTATACGTCACATCATTTAAATTATGTTAAATCGTCATTTTTTAGTTCAAAATTTTGAAAGAGGATTAAAAAATGTCGACTTTTAAAATATGAGACTAATTCCATGAATTGATAAAAATAGAGGGACCAAAATTGCAATTAAGTCAATTAATTAATCAAAATCATTTTTTTTAAGTTAATGTTGACTTTAACAAATTATCTTGCAGCAAAAAAGGTTGTTGAGGATGAGGAGTTGTTAGACAAAATGCGAGCTCATGTACTGAGCACAGAAAGCTAAGGCTGAGGGATTACACAGTTTAATTATTATGAGTTGCTTTCCATATTCCATATAGTATAGTTATTTTTCCCCTTAAATCTTTTACCTCATTTTCATAGAAAATGCAAAGCTTTCTGTATAGTGGGCTGAGATTATTATTATCAATTTAGTTTTCGACAGTATGAGGAGGAATCATTCAATTTAGCGCAATAAAAACTCAATTACAAAGTCTTTATAATTATGGATGAAATTTCTAAAGAAATTCAACAATCACGTATGTTAAAAAATATAATTTTAGCTAAGGTTCCATAGTTTAAATGATTTGAACTAATGGTTAAAAGAGTGAATGAGTCAACGATTACGAAAGGTAAAAATACTAATATTTTTCTATTAAAAAATAATAGTAAAAATACTAATATTTTTCTATTAAAAAATAATAAATAATTTTATTCCTGAAAACTCAACGATCACTCTACAGTTTTCAAAAATCATATTTTATCTTTTTATCTTCTTTTTAACTATTTTTATCATCCAATTTCTTAAAATTTTTAGAATTTCAATTTTTCAAACAAAAACGTAAATGAGTTATCTAAAATTTGAAAAAGTTCAATTTAAGATTTCAAAAAATAAAAAATACATTCTGTTAAACAAAGACACAATTTTCAGAAGTTCCATAAAATTCCGATCAAATAGTTAAAATAGAATTTTAGATGGAATGACTTGCTGTGGTGGAGCTAAACAAACCTTTCCAAGATTGAATGTCGAAATCACTAATAAGTAGACCGGTGTGTTACGTGATTAATCAAATTAAGTTAATTTGGATATTCATTTATTAATCATATTTAATAAATTTAGTGAGATAACGCATACTTATTTCTCATTATTTTTTGTCAGTTTGTCGTAGACAAACATAAAAAGCATTAATTCGGAAGAAAAAAAAATGGATCACGGTAATATTAAAAAACAAAAAAAACAATTAAATTAAATTAAATTAAGATATTTTTAAAAGCATGAAATAGATGTGATGAGAAGGATGAAAAGAATGAGAAATTAAGGGGGCAACGGATACAAAAAAATCAAGGAAAAGTTGACTTGAAAATTTACGACTTACATTCTACTTCTGTATAAATTTATGTTTACAAAAGATCAATTTTGTTTTAAAACATTTTAAAAAACAAAATGAGAAAAGGTCAATATAAAAACTTAACATTTACATTTTAACTTTTTTATAAATTTATGTTTATATAATTTACCAAATTATATCATTTTTATTATTTCACACAAATTAAGAAATATAATTAACTGTATGAGAACAAAACAATTATAAGTTATTTTACAAAATTATTTCTCATTAATTGTATGGAAAAAAGAAATTAATAAAATTGATTGAAAGAATAATAAATAGTAAAGGGTATGATAAGAAAAGAAATATTAATATTATAAAATGATATATAATTTAGGACATTTGTTTTTTCAAAGTAACATAATTTGGATTGGAGTATCCAAGTGTGCTACTATATTTAAGCCTTGATAAATTCTAAAAATAGACCTTCAAAATTAAGATAATGTGTCCATAATATTGTGATTTTGACTTAAATTGGAGTGTCACTTAAGAATATATATTCAAGGGACGGGTAGAAAAGATAAAAATGAAAAAGAAATATCCATAAGACCACTTATACCAACCTATCATTGCAAACCATAGATTAAATGGCAATCCATATATCTTCAATGTTCAACCAAGGCAAAGATCATGAGAAAGTCGAGCATAGATTAAAATGTTCACTAAATTTCAAAAATGAAATTCGAAATATAAGTTCAGGCAAGCAAGCTAGTGTTTACAAGAAGACACCTAAATACTATATTCTCAAAAGCTAAAATCCTGGGCTCAAACCTCAATTGACTCTTACATTTCCCGGAACCTGGCAAGTGCTTTTTTATGAATGAGCATCTTGTAGCTATCACCGGCCTGCACCTCAAGGCTAGGGTCCAACTTTTTCTGTTGACTCCCAAGTCCTGCTCTATTTTCCATTGCTTGTGTCTGAACAGGCTCTATCATTCCACTTCCATCTTTTCCTAGTCCCTGTGTATCAAGTTATCCATAATACAAGAAACAAAAATAAAGTGAAAACGTTAGTCGTTCAAAAGATACGTCAAGAGAACACCTAACGTCCGGGGGTATCCCATCCTAGGATTAAATCACTAAAACATCCCAAAAGTAGAAAATTTTGAAAAGCTGGAGCTGATTGCAAATGTAAACAGACGATATCAAGCTCCAACAAACACGTCCAATAAAAATAAATAATCATAGTAATAAATATAAAAACACATGTAGTACAGGGGAATGAATTGATACCAAGCCTTCCTGCCATCCCATGTTGCGAAGCATCCGATTACCAACATTTTTTTCATCAATCGCTTTGTCTGCCGTAATCACTTCAAAAGTATCAAGGTTGACATCTCCAACCACGCGTCCTCCACCAACCCCAGGAGGGAATGGCATTGAATCACCCTTTCTTGATGAAAAATCTCGAGCTTCAAGGACACAATTGGTAGAAACATGTTTTCTCAAAAGTCAATCTACATATTCTGAGGTGAAAATTTACCAGCAAACCTATTGGTTTGCAAAACTACTATTTTGATATCTTGAACTTCAATAATTTGGAGCTTCAAGGAAAAATAATACTAGTGTACTTCTGTTATGTTTCCCAAAAGTACATAAACCTACAACACTATAGGAAAGGAGATAGGGAGATGAAAAAATAATCACACACACAGAAAATTGTTTGATTCGCGTAACACAAAGATTTCTTCAATTTCCCATAAAACTAAATCTTAATTCAAAACTAAAGCTTCCTCTATCCTCCAAACAAAATAACTAATTACTATGGAGCAAATATTTCTGTACACCTCTGCAATTTTTCAAAATACTTGAACTCAAAAGCAATAAAACCCTATACAAATTAAGTAGTCTTACTTGAATCCCCAATTTCAAGGTCAGCCAAATCATTGCCAACCGAAGACGACGAGCCATACAAACTTCTTCTCTCAGCTGCCCTATCCCTGTAGGTTGTTTGAGATTGTTCCTTATGAGTTGAAGCAGAATGAGGCATTTCTGAAAACCTTCTTCTACCACTTCCAGCAGACACAGATGGTGCATATGAACCCAGTGAAGAGACGTCTGTTTTAAAGGGAGTAGAAAATGTCTGTGCATCAACATTTGCTGAAGATGAAGCTGAAATAGATGGTGTGGCAGACAGAGAGCCAGAATAAGTATCTGATTTAACAACCCCTCTTCCTGATCCCCTTATAACCCCCATCAGAGTGCCCCCAAGGCTATTACTAATGGGCCGTGGCTGTGCCTGAGACTCAACAGCGGCAACCTGAGTGTGACCTCCCAGATTATTAGACGCATTAATTTCCCTTGTTGCTGTATCATTTTTTAACTTATTCTTTCCAGAATGTGTAGAGGAATATGGTCTATCATCAGCAGAACCAGATAACTGATTGTCCTCCAGTGCCACTCGAGTAGCTTGTCCCTCATGACTCCTCTGCTTCCACATTGTTAGCACATTGTTCATTTTTTTCTTGTTTGCCAGAATACTGCTTTTTGAAGCAAGTTTAATCTCCTTTGATTTTTCTTTCTCTTTCTTCTCTGCAGCTAAAGCAGCAGCTGCAGCAGCCTGGACAGCATCTGCTAGTGAAGCTGGCTTCTCGTTTGAAGTAACAGTAGTAGCAGGCGCAGAAATCACTACTTTTTTATTGTTCGATCCGTCAAAAGCCTTAGAAGGTTCAGATTCATTATTAGATGTTTTATTCTGATTTTGATCAGTGCATGGGATGTACTGCTGAGTATGGTGGTCATATGAATACCAAATCCCATTATTGCCATCATAGTAAAGACCTACAGGTCACAAACAATGCAGAAAATGAGGGAAAAAAATTATACGAGAAAGAGAGAAAAAATTGGTTTTCCAAGAATGCAGATAAAAAAAAAAGGCTCAATCAAGACATGCAACCTAAAATACACACACATACTGCACATACAGAGAGTTCTACAAAATTCTGCAGCCTCCTGCCTTCTAACAGAACCCAGTTACACGAAAATATAAAAAGGAGAAGGGGTTAATGCACAAAGAGAAGAAATAGCGGTGAAATTACTAGCGCTCCCTAACGAATAAATATAAAAGAACTCAATATGCATGTTTCAGGACAAACTTGTTTTTGAGTGTTGGCTGCTCATTCATAAAATGCAAATAAGGAACATAAGTCTTAAGAATCTAAAAGTACATAGCATTAGTTTTCTTTTTTTTAACAGAGCATTACTTAATAGTTAATGCAGCTGCTAAAAGAGCTTTTGGAAAATTTTAACAAGTTCCTTAAGACAGGCCTTTTGGATCAACTCAACCAAGAAACATACCAGTATTCCCATCATAATAAAACCCAGAAGAAGCATCGTAGTAATAACCAGATGCTTCATCCCAAACAAAGCCTGATTGTGGTGCACCAACTTCAGTACCAGTCTGCTCTGGACCATTAGATTGTTTGTCATCTGGATTATATTCTTTGGGAGCCCATCCGACAGAATCATACTGAAGATAAGATAAAAGCATAAGACTTCTATTACACGTAGGACAACTTAACCTTGCATACATCAGAATCATAATTAAGAACACCGCCTCATTAAGAAATACATAATAATGTGGCATATATAATGAGAGATCGAAAACAATTCTAGTGGAAATTTCTATATACAATGGAACAGAATCAATTAAGAAAACACAGATAAGGAGAAACTCCCAGAACACGAGAAAAATAAATCACCCAGAAGCTGTATGTCAAATTAGAATGTCAACTCAGAATTATTTACGATAAATAAATTTCAATTACGCTAAGATTTTATAAAATTTGATTTTAAACTAGTTCAACACCATTCTGTTTTACATCTCTTATTTCCTCCGAACAGAATAGCAAAAATGAATATCATAAAAGCTTTGTATGCAAATAAAAAGTAAGTTTGATTAAAACAATGGTTTTTTTACGACAATTAATTACTTAATAAAGAACTGATCTTCAATAATGTACATTGTCCAAAACAATTTTAAGTCTTTCCTAACACATTTATACTGAAGCAAATATTTCTACTGAGTCTTTACAATGACTTCCTCTGGTAAAATGTCCAAGGTAGAGATAGTCCCAGCTATTTTCCACCAGATTGCCTCTAGTTATTATAACTTACTTTTGTTTATCAACCAAGTCAGGAGTCGGCACAAAATTACCGATATACAGGAAATACTGACAACATGGCTGACTTGCATGAAATGATTTAAAATTCATATTCAACTGCGAGTCTGAACAAATACATGATGTCGTTGACATACATAAACTGAAACAAATTTATCATATATACGAAAAAGAATAAAATACCTGTTGGGCAAATGTTGCAGCCTCAATAGCTGCAGCTGCAAGACTGCTTGATTGTGAAGTTCCTGACGCTCCTGATCCTTGGCCCAGTATGCTTTTTGCATATGCTACTCTCAGAATCTGCCCATTCTTCTCAAGGGTCGTCCCGTTTGTTGAGTCAAGAGCTTTGGTAGCATCCTCTACCTAAACATTAGTTCGTTAGCATTGTAATAATGATCAAAAAACCTTTTACAAAAAAGTGATACAGACTTTGCCATTCCCAAAGGACTCCGATTGGCAGCAGTAATCTATTAGTAATTAGTAGATATGAACAAATAAAACTTTCAAAGTATAATCTAGACAAAATTACAAGAATTCCTTCATTAAATTTTCCATCAAATAGATCAACAACATCCACCAAAACTTAAAGGAATGTCTTCACCCATCAAATACTTTTACGATTAAAAAAAAACTAGATAATATTAGAAATTGGATATCACCAAATGATTTAAAAATGACCTTCCTTTACCTAAACAATGTCATAAAGCAGAGACAATGCAGACATGTAATGTTATTAACACAAAAAAATGAAAGGAGAACAAAAGTATGTAATAAGAATTGCTCAAACATTAGACATAAGATATACCTACCGAGTAAAAATGTACAAATGCAAATCCCCTTGAGACATGAGTAAATTTGTCTCTCACAAGACGTAGATCCTGTAATTGATAATAACATATATAAGCACATAACTGGCAATACAAATGAGAACAACCCCCATTCCAAGTAAAATGATAAATTATGCACAAATATTTAATTAAACCTTGATTGGAGCATGTTTGGAAAATTCATAGCGGAGCATTTCCTCATCAGCATTTTCATCCAATCCTCGGACAACCAATACATGAGTTGGACCTAATTACATGAAAACTTATTAATTACAAAACATAAACAAACTGTCAGATAAAGCAATTATACTGACCCGCCTCTAAACTTTTCTTTCCAAAGGCTGTTGAATTTGATAATGAAATATCTGCTGCAGGAGCATCATCAGTGCGTGGTTCATTACACTGCACCAATGAGAAAACAAAAATGGAACCAATTCAATCTCTAAACAAATATACATGGTAAACTTATAACTCAATTGAAAATGACTTACTGCCCCAACTAATTTAGACATGATAATCCAAAGTAAAAGGCATGAAGAAAGACTCAACAATAGCAACACAAATGCAAAAATTATGCCAGAAAGAATGTGGACCTGATAGCAGGAAGTCCGGCGTGCAAAATTAATGTAGCTGCATATAGTGCACATCCAATCAGACGGTACTGTAATGCTCTTGTGACTATGACCTGATTTCATAGCTCCATCTGCACCTGAACCTCCAGTTGGCTTACTACTGCAACAAAATATATAGGTGTGAATACTGAATTGTAATTGTAATATATACACTTGTAAGAACAGGGATTAAAAGCATTAGAATATAACTAACCTAAAAACACAGTTAACAAAGCCCTAAACATAAAAATTACCTACCTATATTCAAAGAAAAGCTTTCTGCCATCCACAACAAAACCATCATCTGCTAGTTTGTCCATCATGCCTTGTGCAGCTCCCTAATCCAGAATATCAATATTAGTATAACATTCTTGAAACCAAATTGTACAATATTGGAAAATCACAAGGATTATTACCACAGATGGAAAATCAATAAATGCAAATCCACGAGAGATGCCAGAATTTCTCTCCTTTATAACACGAACATGACGAAGTGGACCCCATTCCGCCTAAACATATACAAATGATTATGTCAGAAAACACTATCTACATAAAAAGAAGTAAATAAGATGCTAAACAAAACAAATTAAGAAGCACATACAAGGATTTGGTATAGATCTTCTTCAGTCGTCTTCTGTGAAAGACCTTTCACAACAACAGTTGCAGAAGGGGCCTAGGAAAATAGCTTTCACGTCAAATTATCAAGCAGTGGTAAGATGATCACCTAAAAAAGAAAAGCACCATTCAACACATACCACAGCATAATGCTCCCGCTGATGTTTGTCATCACGATCCCTGCGTCTATCACTTCTATCATATCGATTGTCAACATAGCTGTCTTCCCGATAACTTCGACTATGGCTTCGACCTCGAGGAGACCTAGAATTTGGATGATCCTCATATCCACGAGATTGGGAACGGGAACGAGGGTGAGAATGGGACCGGGAATGGGATCGAGATCGAGAATGGGATCGTGAACGGGATCGCGACCGCTCATGTTTCTTATGCGGACTTGAATCTTTGTCCCTACTAAGACATCTCTTGTCTCGTTCTCGATCACGTGATTCGTGTCGCCTCCAATTACTATCTCTTCTACTACCTCTTTCATAATCAGAATCATAACTACTATGCCGACCATGATCGTAATCCCTCTCATGGCTATCCTCCCTACGATGATGTGAAACACGGGATTTGTGGTCATAATCATCATATGCATATTCATCATGATCATTCCCTGCAAACCTGGAAGGTTTGTCATAGCCTCTATCACCATAGTTTTCAATGTTGGTATAACCATCACGAAACTTGTCATACTCCGGGTACATGTCAATCTCACGATCCCTGAAACCATCCATCTGATTATATGATTCAGGATAAGGCCTTTGAAAACGTCTAGATTCCCTTTCAAGTGGATAATCTTCATCATAACCTCTCCGTTTGGATTGACTCCAGTGGCCAACAGCAGGTCCTGGTGGCAAATAGGCCTCCCTATCCAAAACATCACGGTGGAAATTATTTCTCTGGTATATAGCATCCCTGGGATATCTTCCATCTATAAACCGTCTTTCATCAAAAGAGGCACCGACCCTGTCAAAAAAGGGGTAAAGTGGGAGGAAAGAAAAAAAATTGGCAGTAATGTATACATCAAAATGAATATCCTACGCTCATAATTCTAAAGCAAATGCCATGCAAAAAGATAGGTGTATTATCTTAATTATCCAATCATGAATTACAAGATCCTTACCGCACTACCATCAAACTACAAAACGTTTCTAATTTAAAAATGAAATTTAAAAAGACACGGATTTTTACCCACGGATTTTATATTACCATTGTGATGATGATAAGTAAGCAAGAAGCAGCAGTTGCACTCACCGGAAATTTGGCTCATGGACCGCACCATAACCCTCAAGAGCCTGTGGATTCAAGACAATAAGCTATGTCAGCAACAAATAATGAATGATGAGACGAGTTTAGGCAAATGGAGTCCTTATCCTGACTGCCCCCACAGCTAGCTAGCTTTCTTTCATAATATCTCTATAAGGATGATATCCCATCCAGGTAAAAAAATTCACATTGAAACCCTAATAGTTTCATTGAATAATGATCACCCCCACATCACATAGGTGAATTTATTTACTAAGGAGGAAACCACAATTACGCTGTTATTATTATCCCAGCCTTGATGCAGTGCATAGCGACCAGGATCCATTTGTTTGGCCAGCAATAGTCCCACAGGTAGCTCTAGATTGAGAATTCGGAAGAAGCAAAATTGGTCTCAAAACCTTTCTCCCCTGTAATATATGCACAAACAGATAGTGTTATCGAGCATGAACTAACAACCAATAACTCCCATGACTTTTGGACCTTCTTGGCCTCCCAATTCGAACCATATCCTCAAAATCCTCCCTTTCTTTACACACACAACAAATCCATCAGCTCTATAACTAATTTCGCAAATAAATTTAAAATTGACCAATCATTCATTCATTCATCTATGATGTCAAATCAAAACGATCTTAAATATATAAATTAAAATCCTAACAGGCAAATAAAAATATGAATCGGGATGCAAGAGTAAGGGATTATACCGATGAAATCGGAGATTGTGGTGTTGGATGTCGCGATTGAGAGATCTAGGGTTTTGGTCGCTCTCAGAGAGAAGAAACGAAGAGCGCGACGGCGTGAGAGATAAAATTAATTGTTAGAAGAACGATGTAGAGGCGGAGAGAGTAAATGTAATGTTTAGTAGTTTATTTATTCAGAACTCTTTCAATGACGAAATGAAATAAATATTTCGAGCGAATGTAATGTTGGGGACCAAGTTTGGTTGGTCGGTACAAACAAAATTACCCTTTTAGTCCTTCCTCATTGAATATTTTAAAATAAAAAACAAAATATTCATTTTATTATTTCGTTATTTGAGTGATTTTATTCCATATACCTCAAATTATATAGGAAGAAAACCAAAGAATCATCATTTACTTCGTTCCATTCAATTTTTTAAAATTCAAACAATCGAATTTCATTAGTTGTAAATTTATCTACCATATTTCATCAATTTAAACAATTTTTTTTTTAATTCAGTCAAAAAGTTAAATTAACTTTCAATTCATCTAAATTACTATCATTTTAATTTTTTAGGTTAACTTTTCAACTACCTTTGTTAACTGGGTGACGTGTACATGAATGTAGATGTATGTTGTGTCAACTTCTCTACTCACATATTATCTAAGTAAGTAGGGACTAAAGTGACATTATTTTGACACAAAAATTCACTAAATATATATTCAGATATAGGGATCCTTCATATCATTATCATTGTGTTATTTCTTCTCCCAAGATTCTCCTTTTGTCCTTGTTTTTCGTTAATCAATTTATCTTCATTGAAAATTATAATGATGGGAAATCAATCATCATAGCAAAGTCAATCTTCCTCCTCTCGGTTAAGAAATTCTTCATAAATTAAGTTTTTTTGTCATTGTGGGAGAAAGGATGTGAGACATGCCGCACGAACAACAATTAACAGTGTACAATCACAATTAACATTTGCTCAATCAACAGTGTAATGGTAATCTAGGTTATGGATTTTATATTTTTTTAGATTAGGATTTATAAAGATTATAGTAATTTGAGTTAGGGATTAAGATTTATCTTTTAAATTCATATTTGATATTTTCAAAATTTCAGCTTTGATCCAAATCTTTTATTTCCCTTTTTGCCCAAAAAAACTTAAATTTATGAATATGACTCAAGTTTAAATAAACAATTTATGTATTTAAACAAAAAAATTAATAAATAAAATTGAAACATTTAAATTGCATAAAATTTTAAATTTCCTAAATTTTTCAATTTTTTAATCCAAATGCACTCTAAGATTTATGTCAGTTTTATTTATTAATGAGCATGTATGACTTGTTTGAGTGAATAATGGTTTACTTTTCTAGAAATATTGTCAAAATAATATTTTTATTATTTTTTTAAAATGTATCATCTTAACTAGCATTTTATTTTTTTTTATAGAACAATCGTTCACTTTCAGAGTATATCATCAAATGAAAATGAACATATATTTTAAAAAATAAAAATACAAAAAAAATCAAGTTCTTAAGATATATCTTTAACTTGGGATTTAGTATTTTAGATTGTGTCATTGAAATTGTGAGACGGAGAGTATTGTTTTTGAGAGTTTTACATGTGTTTATTAGAACTTAAAAAAATTGGAAAATGTTTCAAATGAGAAAGGGTTTTGAATAGCATCTCAAAAAATGACCCAAAATAGGCTTGAAAAGGTTTTGAGAGAGATATAAGAGTTGTTGCAAAATGGAAGACCACAAATCTAAAATATTTTCAAAAATTTGTGTTGAATAAGTAGAAGTCGTTAATAGACATGGAAGAATACTCAAATCAAGTTTGAAGAGAGAACAAGGTATGCTTATGACTTCACAAATTAGTTGCTTTAAAAAGGGAGTTTGCATCATTTCCAAAATTAGTTAAAAAAGACAATGGAGTTGGATGGGATCATGATAAGAAGACCTTCAAGTTGATGGTGGATGGTGAATGTGAATGGTAGAATGCTAAGCGTGATGTATATTTGTGTTTAACTTATAGTGTAAGTATTATTTTTTTTACGTATATCTTTCTTCATATATACGGAGATTCTAAAATGGAGGAATGGGGATCTGAATTCATGGAGTTGTTGGAGAAATGTTTCAAGGGGCAAGTAGCTAATGGGGATCTGAGGAAGAGAGGGATAGTCTCACCGGTCATGAAACTAATCTAATTATTGAGAATGAAGGGGGAGAGGATAGTTTTGAAGTTGGTAACAATGTTAAAACAAATAGGACACCAACTTCTTCAAATATAAAATTTTAAAAAGAGGAAAAATATGGGGAAGGAGAGAGAAAAATGGGGACAATAAAGAATAATTCAATGATTTCTTGATCGTAGTATACATAGAATGAATCATAAATGGTTAAAATTACATCACTCAACTAGTTATGAAAAATATTTATCTATGTAAAGATGAAGTTTTATATTTTTTGGCAATAAATCATTGTCAACAAATACTGGACAATATTTTTCACCTCACGAAAAAATATTATAACGTATTTTTCATTGATTAGACACTTTTTTTAAAGTGATTATCTATGTACTTTCTGATCGGTAGTTTATTTGATGATAATATGATATTTAGTTATTATTATAAATATTGTCGTATTTGTTGATGCAAAATATCAAATTAGTATTTTAAAGATAATCAAACATTTAATTAGATTTGTTAATTATGATTTTGATCTTATTATTTATCAACTAATAATTCTTAGTGTATTTATTGAAAATAAAAAACAAGTTGAATAATGATATGGTGAAGCATGCACATTCATACAAAAAATTATGTGGTCATTTTCAATTAATTAAGAATGATTTGATCATCAATTCTAGACTCATCTCACATACACAACAAACAGAAATACACTTTATAAAGTATAAAGAATTTGGAAGATTCCTAAAAGAAATTTCAATTAAGAGAGTAATGAAAGAATGTTTAAAGAGCATTCAAATTGTCTTATTAAAAAAGAAGAGACATAATAAATCGATTTTGAAAGACTAAAAGAATGTCCAACATAAAATACATCTATCTTAATTGTGTGTCTAGATTTTAGAAAGAGAAAAAAATAATTAAAAAAACATAAATCGTATAATACAGTGTCTGGTGTCAAACTTTGATGTCAGATAATATTTTTCAGTTTTATTGATTTGGTTAGGTCACCATCAAAATATCAAATTTATTTTGTCATTTTTTTTGTAAACTATTAAAGCATCCCCAATGATACCTCCAGATAGGGCAACATTTAATTCTTTAGTTTGCTATGCAATGCAATCAATCATCGGTTTGGAGCTTGATCACACTTAAACCTCCAAGAATAGTGTATTTTCTGTAGATCAAACCTTGATCCACTTACCGACAAGCTCAACATGAATTGCCAACTAAACCCGTACTTATTGGATATATACTACCCCAAAATATTAAAAGATTTCTCGAAACTAATCAGATCGAATTATTCGAACACATTCATAAAACCATACCCTGCTCCAGAGTAAACAAAAATCTGATAATATTCATCGATTATAATTCAAATCTAGTTTAAGGCAAGAATAGATCAACACAATATATAAAATACAATTACATTATAAAATGGCATGCAGTAATGTTCAAATGTTCTTATCTCTAAAATTGTCGTTTTACTTCAATATAATTTCATGATTACTAAGAACAATATAAACATGACATTAGTAAAAATAATGAACACCGCCTCACATGAAAAGCATGATTGTGAATTAATCAAAACTAAATGTATGTATCAAAGCTCTACCCAATGAAAATTTCCGCACTCCACCCACTCATGAGCATTGATTTAGTTTAACATATAACATAAAAATGATCTTAACTTAAGACACAATGACCTTAAAATTATGGCCATGTCACTAGAGATAGTATTGATACTCCATCACAGACCCTCTAGCCAAAATTCATATTCAAGGTAAGCTAGCTATCTAGCATACCAAATAAATCAAATATATAATAGTTCAGTTCAAATGTGAAGGAAATCATGAAAGGGAAACCACAGAGCGTACTTATATGGGTCCCCTTGCTTAAGAGTACAAACTAATAGGCAAAAGAGAGCACTTTAGATGACTCAAAGTGCTGTAATACAGTAAAAGGCAAAATGATATTTAATATTAGAACATTATGCACGCGACCAACTCCTAAGATTTCTTATGACATCAGCCCATATAGTGCCTTTAAATTAGTAGATACCAATACCCCAATAAATGATCAATGACATGCAAACTATAACCATAAACTATTTTCAAGCACAAGCACAACAGATGATCAAAGATAAGAAGGGTTTGTAAGGAAAGTAGGAAAGCATTGCTACTGGCCTTTTTTCCCCTCCATTTTCCCCATACAAACTCTTCCTTTTTCCCCTTCCCCTTGTCATGAACCAAAATAATAATAATAATAAATAATAAAAAAGCCAAGCTGATTCACCCAATCAGGACAAATGCTAGTCTATCCTTGCATAGTCTTTTCTTGAACGGGATGTGGGTGGCATGTTTGAAATAGGAGGTATGCTTGAGATAGGAGGATTCATTCTTCGCCCTGTAATATAAACCAGGCAAGTTAGATTGATACAGATACATCATATATTTATCCATAAATTTTTGCAAGCATCATACTAGTCCCATTGTATAAAAGCTGAAGACAAAAGAGAAGCAGATGAGCAAGGTCAGCATCCCCTATCAGGGTTCTAAAGTAGACATTTTTTTGGTGGATTAGAGGGGCAAAGCCCCATAGAAACAACACTACACAAGCTGAGCAAGGTCATCAGGGTTCTAAACAAATAGTTAGGAGCAACATCGAAAACAACTCACTTGATTTCTTCCACTAAATTAAAACAGGGGTGCACAGAGTTGCATCAACCATTAATAAGAGTCACAGCATCAAGAGAATCTGATTCAACCAAAATCCTTCTAATGCCTTTACCACTTCACATTTGCAGACCATTAAGAAACCCCCAAAACTCAGACTTAATGACAGGGAAGACAGACAATCTCATCCTAAAAGCCCAAAGAAAACTCCCCTGATGGTTTCAGCCCAGAAATAGATATGTGTTATCTCAATAAATAAACATACATATTCACAAGGAACATATCATGTGAGAAGTCCTGATTATTGTGATAAATGATAATATTTCATTACAATATTGGAATAAACAACACTTTCAGATTAAATCATTAATTACAAATCTTATGCAATCTTTTAATTCAATATGTGAGAATGTTATGTGGAATTTTAATCTAATAATAATTGTAATTATATGTTCTCATTCTTCACTATCATCAACAATCCTCACCAAATACGCTTACACTATCAGGGTACAGGCTAAGGGGAACCTTCGCACAACTGTTGGAGTTGATTCCAAGTTGACTAAAGATCACGGGTTCAAGTCGTGGTACTGGTATCAACCTCTTAAAATTGTCTACATTAAATCTATAATGGCTCCAACCCTTCCATGGACCTCGCTGTGGCAAGAGCTTTAAATAACCAGGTTGCCTAACTAATCAGGGTACAGGTAACATGGGGGGTACTGGAGTGATTCCTAATGCTTGGAGTAATATCATCATACCATCGGAATTTAGAATGTAAAATTAAAATCAAAAGTTCAAAATAACAGATTAATAAAAGGAAAACAAAGAGGATGGATGGAACCATGTGGCAAGTAAT